>NC_064646.1:91642577-91945607 GCF_023864345.2 Schistocerca serialis cubense | reverse complement strand
AACAGTATGATGAATAATGAAGTGGAAAACAATTTAACAAGTCGGGAAAATAGTCCGGAACCATTTCAAAATTTTTGTCAATCAGAAAATTCACAGAATCCGAGAGTAACGACAGAAGATTCTGGAATAGTATCGAACTCAGATAGCCTTATGGGTATGCAGAAGGAAGTTAGTTTTGCGGGAAATGTTAGGGGCGAAAATAATTTTGAACCATTTAATATGGAGCAGTTGATGGGTGCAATATTAAATTTGGGATCTCGGTTAGACTCACAAATGGGTACAATGGAAACACGGTTAGGATCTAAATTTAAAACAGAGATGGAAACAATGGAAACACGGTAAGATTCAGGAATAGGGACATGTTTCAAAAACATGAAAGATGAATTAAAGAAAGAAATCAGAGAAGAAGTACATCCGATTTTGAATTCTCACAATAATAGATTAATTGCACTAGAGATTAGACAAAAGGAACAGGATAAAGAACAGGAAGAAAGAGATCGCGTGATAGTACAAAAATTTTCAGAGTTAAATTTACAACGTGCACACGATAAGGAAGAAATATTTGAGAGAATCGAGGAATCCGTACCAAATGACAGAATAAATAATCTAACACAACAATATGAACAGTTAACTACCAAATGTGTTAATACTGAAACCCGAGTCACGACACTTACGGAAGACGTAAATAAACAGAAAGAACAAATAGGTGATTTATCGGAAAGAGTTGAGGAGATTTCAGATAAATTGACAAGTCTTAGTTTAAATGGGGACAGAGATTCAGATGATACAGCATCATTGCCATTTGCAGAAACCGAAGAGTACCAGAACATAAATAAGCATGTTGAAAATCAGGGAAAATTTAATGAACGCGTTAAAAAGGAATTTGAGGCATTACAAAGCAAGTCAAGCAAATTGAAGGCGAAATCGTAGGAAAAGATAGCAGAAGAAATTTAGAATCACAGATACCAGAGGGCTTTGAAGAAAATAATTTGTTTCGTGTACGGGATGCAACAAGAGAGCGTCAGGCGCGTGAATTTAACAATAATCGTCATTGTGACTGGGACAGACACGGTAGGTCTTTGTCGCCACGAGGCGAAAACTTTGACTATAAACACTTGTTGACTGTTCAGAAATTTAAGATCTTTCGCAATTCTAAGAATGACATACATCCATGTGCATGGTTAGATCAATTTACGTACGGACTTCCACCAAATTGGGCACCAAGTCACAAACTGGAAATTATGTGCGGCTATTAAAGTCCTCAGGGGATTCACTACACTAAGTGAGTATGTGCCGTAGCGTGCAAAGGGCCCCGAGCTGTAGTGGTGCTATTTCCCTTTTAGTTTTCTGCACCGCTGCCTACTCTTTTACTATTCTTTGCATCTTTCAAAACAACTCTTCGACTATCAATCTATCTAGAGCGTAAGTAAACAATAACCGGATATGACTATTTTACCTAAAAGTGATTTCGGAAATTACCATTTGGACTTACTGTATCTTCAGCAGCATTCATTCGTAGTTTAAACGAAATCTTACCTGTTTATCTTCGTGACAATATTACTTCATATGTTGACGATATTCTTATTGCTAAACATTCTTGGAGTGAATACAACAAAATTTTGGATTCGTTATTACGTATTCTTGCAAAAGTTGGCATTACAGTGAACTTGGAAAAATCTGAATTTGGTCGTTCTCAGGTGAAATTTCTCGGTCACATTATTTCTACAGAAGGTATTCTCCCTGATCCAGAAAAATTAGACGCTATTCGTAATTATGCTGTTCCTACCACAAAACGTGAGGTTCGTAGTTTCCTTGGTGTCTGTAATTTTCTTAGACGCTTTGTTAGATTGGACAATTTGCCCATACCTCGTTTATGTGAACTATACGGAAAGAATTCTAATTGGTGTTGGGATGAGGAAGCTCAATCAGAATTTGAACAACTTCGTGATGCTTTAGTTGCTGCTCCACTTCTTTCACATCCGGATTTATCTAAAGATTTTGTTTGGTGACGGACTCATCATACAAAGGCCTAGGTGCACATTTATTTCAAGAGATAGAAGAAAACGGCGTTGTAGTACAGAAGACTATTGCATTTGGAAGTCGTGTTCTCTCTATATCAGAAAAGAATTATTCGATTACGGAACTTGAAGCTTTGGCTGTTGTTTGGGCTTTCACAAAATTTCGCACATTTTTGTTTGGCAGACATACTAAGGTTTACACCGATCATCGAGCTCTGGAATTTCTCATGTCGACAAAATTAACTCATGGCAGATTGTCACGATGCGCGTTGTACCTACAGTAATTTGATTTTAGTATTATTTACATACAGGGTTCTTCAAATATTGTTGCTGATGCTTTATCACGTGCACCTATGGGTTTGAAACAAAGTGCTGAAGAGGACTGCAAGGGAAACAATTATTGTTTGATGTATATTCAAGGTGTTGCGTTTGAGAACTTTATTTCGTCTTCGCTCCAGGACACCGCTAAGGAGCAAAATAAGGATCCAATCTGGAAGGACATTAAGGAGAAGTGGAGGAGAAAGGAAAGCGTAGCGATTAGACAGCATTATTTAGTTCGCAATGACATTCTTTTTAAACGAAAATCGGTCGACGACTCTGTTTGGTTAGTTTGTATTCCTGATGGGTGGGTTAATAAGCTGATTTGGTATACGCATTTCAGTTATGCACACTTTGGTCACAGAAAATGCTTTCATAAATTACGGGAAAATTGCTACTTCAGTAATATGGAAAAACGTATTCGATCTGTTCTGGCCAAATGCAAATTATGTCAAAAGGCTAAGCCGCCAACAATTTCTCACAGAGCACCCTTGTTTCCTATCATTCCAGCAAAATTAAAGGAGATGGCTGCAGTCGATTTGTTCGGTCCAGTGGTTCGTTCTACTAATGGTTTTGCGTACATTTTCGTAGCAGTGGAGTTGACATCAAAATATGTGTGTTTTACACCGTTACGCAAAGCAACAGCTCGTTCAGTATCTAATGCTTTAATTAACCATTTTCTTAAGGAAGTTGGTCATGTTGATAAGGTTATATCAGATAATGGATCACAGTTTCGTTCTAAAATTTGGCTTCGTACTCTACGGCGTCGTAAAATTAAACCAATTTTCATTTCACTTTTTCACCCTCAATCTAACGCTTCAGAGAGTTGGATGAAGGAAATCAATAAATTGTGTCGTCTTTATTGTCATCAGAATCACAGAACGTGGGATCAGTATCTTCATATTTTTCAAAACATTCTGAATGAACTTCCTAATGACTCAACTTCTTTACCGCCGATACTGATATTAAAAAACAAAGCACCGACAAATCGCATATCTGAAATCGTTCCTTTTCCGCCTTCACGGAAACTGCAGCATTCTGAAGTTGTCAACCTGGCTCTACAAAATATTGCATCTGCGGCTGCTAGAAGAGAGAAATCAGCTAAGCGTCCTGGTCGTTTAAAAATCTTGTCAGTTGGTCAAAAGGTGTTAATTAAGTCTCATCGTTTGTCTCACAAAGGAAAAGGCTTGTGTCGCAAATTTTTTCTGCTTTATAACGGTCCATATAGAATTCGCAAAATTATTCATGATAACACTGTTGAAGTAGAAACTCTTAAATCACGACGCTCTAAGGGAATACATCATATATCAAACGTTAAAATTTTTGTGGAATGACATACTTTAGAGAAACTAACAGCTACATGTAAACATGCAGAGAATACAAGGATACCGCGCTGTGTTTTGGCGGCGGCATATACTCAAAGCAACAGTCAAGTCTGCGCGCCGCACAAGGCAGTCGTTGACCGCAAACAATTGCTTCCTACGTCACGCGCCTACAGCTGATCGAGCGCTCAGTGCGAATGCACTGACAGCCGTAAACAAATACACAGTCTAATTTCTCCGATTAAATTCAGTATAAAGCTATAGTGACTTGATGAATTATGTTATTAACGTTCAGTATTTTTCAGGATACGGTTGTATGAAATATTTAAGAACTTCAGGTAAATTCTGTGTGTCTCCGACATTAAGAGGACTTGCTATCGAGAAAATTTCAGAAAGAATGTAATTTCCAAGAAGAAACTAAAAAAACTAAAAAGGTAACCATTAATTGAGTTTATTTTTTCAGGTAACATATTTCCACTTAGGTACGTACTTTAGACGTAATTTGCTGCTCGCGATTACGTGATTCATCCTTTGTGCTAATTTCATGTTCTATGAATTTACTTGTGAAGCGACGTGCTTGCGTACATTTGCTGATTTTTGTCAATGTTTTATTAATGAACAGGGTTGTTATTTGTATATATTATGCATCGCACTGCTTTTTCACTGATGTCATATTTTTGTTTTATGTGTCTGCTGTGCTTATTTATTTAAATTATAATTGTCACCTGATTAGTTGTGCTGATATGTATGTAAGTTATACTTTGTGATTTATCTGCTTGCGCCTTCATGTTTACTTATTAAAATGACATATGAACATTTATTTGCTTATGCTGATATGATGCTAATGACCTGTTTATTACGTAAGATATATGTTTGCTGCTATGCGTATGGATTGCATATTTATACATTTCTGTTTGTTGTCATAACTACTCTTTAATTTGGTATATAGAAATGCTGATATACTGTGTACAAACATAGAGTTTAGGTCACACTATTGTATTAATTATAGATTGTTCGCTTGGCAGAGCCTCATTGTAAGAATTGTGCTGCATCCACTTGTTGACATTCTGTTCTCTACTGGTATATTTACTCGCTATTGCATGTTTCGCTTATGCTCAGTGCCTTATATTTTTAAGATAGGAAAATGAACTGCTATAATTCGACATAAACGACATTAGTACAACAAACTTCATAGAAGTCACATGAGCTGGAGGTTTTATGGAAGCTGTATAAATTTATGCTAATAGGAAGGAAGCTAACGACATGACAGACCAAAACTAGGTTTAGACCATTGACAGTTATTACACTGCATTTTTCGTGAGCAATTGAAATAGGAAGTGACACTTGACACAAGAAATACTCCACATGTTTGCTTCTGTTTGCCATAATTCTTGAAGTGGTGTACACACTGTGAAATATTATGATCATTCACACTCCGTAATCGTACTTAATTACTGAGAGTTATTCGAACTAAAGGCTATTAGAGGTCATGTATGCATTTCTTTTATTTAATGATGGACAAGGTAACCAAAACCCATCTTATAATTTATAATGAGTAGAAGATTTGGGTCAGATGGATTACACAGAGGTTGTGTGTTGACAGTGTGTCTTCGGATTGTATGGGATGATGAGGTTTGCATTAGGATTTTATCTGTACTTGTTCGAGGAGACTGACTAGAGGAAAGAGTTGTTATGGAAGTGAAATGATATTGGCGATAAGGTTTATATGTGTCGACGTATTGAAGAGGTGTTATTGAGGTACTGAGATTATAGGAAGTTGATGATTATTGGAGTTTTTGTGGACAAGAGGTAAGGTAAATGATATTGATGATAAGATTTATATGTATCAATGTAAGAGGTATTATTGAAGTATTGAGATTATGTGATGCTGATGATTATTGGAGTTTTGGTGGATAAGAGGTAAAGTATGTGAGGTGCATTTTTTTTTTTTTTTTTTGGTCTATATGGAACAAGAAGGATGAAGATAGCAGACTACAACACTCAAGTAGAAGGAAGATTGTCTACACACACTTTGTTAAATCAATAAGCAGTACATATTTATTTTTATTTTTTTTTTTTTTTTTTTTGGAGAGAGGAAAAAATTGCATATCTTGGCTCACTGACAGTTGTTCAGCAACCGTACATTTTGATCTGGCTTGGCAAACATTGGTCTTGACATGATGACTATGATGTTGACTTAACTATTATTGACTGTTATACATTGCTACCACTACTACTTGATACACATGATGAACATCAAATTTTGACAGAATTGCATTTACACAGTTAACACTATTCAATTACACAGTAGTACTTAACGTGAATGAAAGATGAGTGAGTGTGTTTTGTGTGTTTTCCTTTCCTAATCCTACCCATCTATCTCCTAAATATTATTTTATTTGTTTGTAGTGGCTTGCACTGACACCCATAAATATTATAGGTTTACTGATATTTGAGTATTTGTAATAGTTAATATGACAATTATCTGATATCGTTTGTGTGTTTATTAGAATTTGTATGTTTAGTGTAAGAGCATTGAGAATAATTTTGTAAAGGCATTTGTATGTGCATTCAAACTATTGTTCATGCCTGAACTGTCTGATTAGTAATGGTGAATATTATGGACTGTTACCTGCACTTTTTCAACATTATGGGTGCCACTTAGAAATGATTAATTTCTGCTGATGAACTGTGTGATTAGGATAGTGAATATTATGGACTGTTACTTGTGCTTTTTCTACATGATTGGTGCCACTAGGACATGTTTAATTTCTGCTTATAAACTCTGATGAACAGTGTGATCAGTGATAGTGAATATTATGGACTGCTCTCTGGACCTGCTCATCATTGCTAGGTGCAACTGATGGACTGCTTCTACTGAAATGAAGTCACTTGTTGGTGTCTGCACCTGTTCAACAATGCTGGGTGCCACTAATGGAACTGTTTCTGCTGAGTGATGTCACTTGTTGCTGTCTGCACCTGTTCAACATTGCTAGGTGCCACTGATGAACCGCTTCTACTGAGATAATGTCACTTGTTGCTGTCTGCACCTGCTCAACATTGCTGGGTGCCACCGATGGACTGCTTGTACTGAAATAATGTCACTTGTTGGGGTCTGCACCTGTTCAACATTGCTGGGTGCCACAAATGGAACTGCTTCTGCTGAGAAATGTGACTTGTTGCTGTGTGTAACTGTTCAACATTGCTGGGTGCCACAGATGGAACTGCTTCTACAGAAATAATGTCACTCGTTGCTGCCTGCACCTGCTCAACATTGCTGGGTGCCACTGATGGACTGCTTGTACTGAAATAATGTCACTTGTTGGAGTCTGCACCTGTTCAACATTGCTGGGTGCCACTGATGGACTGCTTCTACTGAAATGATGTTGCTTCTTGCTGTCTGCACCTGTTCAACATTACTGGGTGCCACAGATGGAACTGCTTTTACTAAAATGATGTCACTTGTTGGTGTTTGCACCTGTTGACCATTGCTGGGTGCTGCTGCTGGAACTATCAACTATTTGTTTTTGTTTTTTTGAATAATTAAAAGTATTTTATGTGAACATTTGTATTAACTGATATTTTGTGTATTGTGTAAACTATTATGTAAAGCCACATGTATGAAAGAATTTGTATTGCCTACTGTATTTTATATATTAGGTTATTGAAAGGTCAGTGCAAAGCCAAAATTTTATCTAATTAGGTGATATTTACGTATTAATATTATCTTTTATTTTTGTCTGTATTTTTTTTTTGACGAATTTGGTGGTATTTTCACCACCAATGCTGGCAAAAATACCATCAAATTCTAGCCCGTGGAGGAAGGGCATATGAAAGTTGGCTACACTGAGCCACAGCGCCAGAGAGTTTTGTTTCGCCGCCTCCACTGGCAGTGATTATTGAGAAGTAGTGGAGGGCAGTGCTTGTGGAGAACTCATAGTAGGCAGTGCTTGCTGAGATGTCGTAGTGAAGAGTGCTTGTCGAGATGTGGCAGTAGTCAGTTCTTGTTGAGATGTGGTAGTAGCGAATCGGTGTGGAGATATTGTAATGATTAGAGTGCTTTTCATCAATATAAATCAAGGTAACAAACTACTTTTCTTTTTTTTCTCATTATTTCAATGTCCTGAATAATGTGTCATTACAGGTTCAGTCAACAAAGCATCTGTCTTGTGTTCTTGTATTGGAGTGTAATTCTGGTTTTCTTGTGCAATTATACTATTTCTATTTTTTTTAATTACTTCAGTATAAATGATATTTAAAATTTCTTGTCTTATTGAAGAAGAACCGTGCCAGATGTGTACGTTGAGTCATACTTCCACACACAGAACAGTTACACTTCTGCTTTGTTGTTGCGTTGGTTTTATAGCTGCTGGGGACTTAATTAATTAATTGTGTTAACGAAAATTTTCATTTCATTCTTTGTTGTTGTTCCATGCAGTCAGATTGCGTACAAAAAACTAGTCAGGGCCAACCGTTTACGAGACACAGCGTAATCGGACATACAGCTACCAAAAATAAAAATGATTTTCAAATTTAATGATTAAGCCCCCATGCAAATGTCACTCACTTTTTATTGGCAAAAAAAGAGAAGCTGCACAATTAAATTCCACTTCCGTCACAAATAATTTTTATTCTTCAACAAATTAATGAACTGCGTCTTTCCCTAATTAAACTTTCACATTTACAAATTAGACATTGCAAGTTAAGCCTTAATACCGCGACAGACAACATGACCATCCTCCGAGACTGCCGAACCAGCTCTGCTCTTAGAGCCGAATCACTTCGACCGCCATCCAAGTTAGACGCGATCCGAAGATCAGCGAAGTGCTTCGTCTGCATTTTCGTTTAGCAGTTATTTATTATTCTGCTGGTTACTAATACTTACGAAACAACGGAATGATAGCACGCTTATGCTAGGTGCTTCAATTTGAACTGCAAGCATTACGCTCTTTAGTTTGTCTAATATTAATAACATAAGATTGTCATTTTGGCGCGCCACTACCGAACGCAGCAGCCAATCGTGGAGAATGACCAAAATTTTGGCTGTCTTACTCACGATATCCGTAGATAACAAACCATCTGTCATCGGTGCTTCTCACGACATTACGTCATCTTGCCAATGATACCTTCTCAACTGCTATAGGTAGAGCTTCTTGTAGCTGAATATGAAGGCTGAAAAACCAGAAATATTACACACAGTCAGAAGATGTGAACATGCCACATATTGCTATGTGCGTTCGAAAAGGCCACCCAAAGAGTTTCTTCCACCTAAGCGCACGAGAAGGACAGGCCACGGCGTGTACATCATATAGTAGCACGTGACACTGCGTGTCATACGAGTGCCATCAGCCGTCTCTAGCAGGAAGCGAGTAACTATTTCAGCCGAGTTTAATAATGCTTAACTGCAAGTTTAATTGCATGCAATCTCTCGATAGTACACGGAAAAGTCGCCATCTTCAGTGGGTACCTTTTCACTGACGTATTGATTTATTGTGGATCCTGCACGGAGCCGAGTGTTCGCGAAATATGGCGCACAAGGCGACTGGCATGACGTCACAAGTTCGTTGCAGAGCCCGAACTCTCGTGGACGTGGCTTTCCAACGCTCGACGTTCGGATGCACGGTCCATGTGCCGACGGCTTTACGCTCATTAGTTCCCAGCCACCAGTCAGAAAGGAAGATCGATGTTCCCGTCTGTGTTCCACGCGGAACGTTCGCGTACAGCTGTGTCGCCTCAAAATTCTGTGAACAGTTTGCTAGACCGATCCAACTGTGAGTTTCGAAGCGTCCTTAGGTTGTTTGAATAACAGTGAGTAAGAATTCGTTTTATTCGCCGAGGGTGCGTCTGATTAGGCCCGCTCATTAGGTCATTGGACCAACCAGAATGGACATTCGTAGTCAGTAGCTTACATTGTCGGAACATTGAATTACTTGAACAAATGTGAACCGTGCACCGTTATAACGTAAAAAACTAGGTTGGAAAAGGAACACAGCAATGGAAAACTTCGGTCCGAAAGTGAAATAAACTTTACTATTAACACAAGCAAAGGTGGGTCTAAATTTTATTAGGAAGTACATTTCTTACGGAATCAGTAATATGATACGTACTACAATGTTTTTCAGAGCAGCATGTTTTCACCTTAATTTGAAGAACTTCAGTATTCGTAAAGTAAAGAGACACGTTTTCGTATTAGGCAACACAGTCAGTTTCATATAGCAGCAAAGTGTTTTCTATGTGATAACCACCCCATACTCATGTCTGGTTCCGCAAATTGCAATAATAAGGGTAGGGAGTTTACAGCCGCACAGAGTTATAGAGACAGAAAAATAAAAGTTTTTCTCGTGTATCTTCCATCGCTCAGCAACCATTTAGAGACTATTTCTTTTGTTTTTAGCATATTCATTTAATTCTTTAGTGGGGATAAAGGACCATTTGCAGGTGTACCGCTATAAACTTTAAGACTACTTGTGTACCGAAAGTACGCACCAGGGAAGAATTATCCGAATCGGCACAGACAAATAACTGATTAAAATGTCAGATATCTAAATGATTTATTCAAGAGAAAGATCTTCGCAAATTAAGCAGGTCAATAATGCGTTCGCCCTTATGCAAGCAGTTATTCTACTTGGCACTGAGTGATACAGCTGGGGGATAACCCTCTGAGTGATATCATGCCGAATTCTGTCCAACTGGCGCGTTAGATCGTCAAAATTGCGATTCTGTTGGAGGGCCCTGCCCATAATGTTGCAAACGTTCTCAATAGGGGACAGATCCGACGAACTTGCTGGACAAGGTAGGGTTTGGCAAGGACGAAGAGAAGCAGTAGAAACTCTCGTGATGTGTGGGCGGCCGTTCTCTTGCTGAAATGTGAGATCTGGTAGGCTTGCCATGAAGAGCAAGGGCACGGGGTGTACAATATCGTCGACGTACCACTATGATATGAGTGATAACCAAAGGTATCCTGCTGTGAAATGAAATGGTACCCCATTCCATCACTACTGGTTGTGGGGCTGTATAACGAGCGACTGTCGGTTTGCTATCCCAGTACTGTCTCCAGACACATCTTCGGCCTGGAATCACAATGAATGGAGCAGAATCGTCTTCATTTGTGGGTACCGCTCCGAACTGAGCCCCAATGACCAGTGAAGATGTGTCTGGGGACTCCCCAGTCATCGACGGGATACCAAAACGACTGTCATTTACCGTATAGGCTGACAACCGAGAGCGATGGTTGGGATGCAGTTTCATTTCATAGTTGTACCACTTTGGTTGTCATCAGCGGTATCCTTAGAGCACTGTGGTACGCCGACGTTATTATAGGCCCCGTTTTGTTGCCCTTCATGGCAAGCCATCCTGGGCTTACATTTCAGCTAAATAATTCCCAGTCGCACATGGCGAGAGATTCTACTGCTTGTCTTCGTAACTGTCAAACCCTACCTTAGCCAGCAAGGTCACAGGATCTCTCCCCGTCTGGGAATGTTTGGAGCAATATGGAGAAGATGTTCGAAACAGTTCGAGATTTTGACGATCTAACGCGCCAATCGGACAGAATGTGGCACGTTGTCTCTCAGGACATCTAACAACTTTATCAATCACTACCAATCCAAATATCTGCTTGCTCAAGGGTCAGAGGTGGACCAACGTGTTACTGACTTGCTCGTTTTGTGAAACTCTTTCTCTTGGATAAATCGTCCAATTTATCTGAAATTTCTACCATTTATTTGTCTGTACATGTACGTCACATCTGCTGATATCCGTCCCATTCGGATAATTCTTCTGTCATGCGTAGTTCTTTTGTCTTGTAGTGTATATTACAATTAAAATGGGCACATGTATAAATGCTACAAACTGGACTGACACCTCCGTGATAAGGTTGATGTGTGTGAAAAACAAACTGCACGTGCTGTTGTCAACCCAGCCGAAATAACTTGATAACATGTGTCTGCGGCCTAAGGCAGTACGTGACTTCAACTCCAAACCGCTTGGACCGAGCTTGCATTTATTACCGGTTACGAACGCAGGCGGAGTCCGTACAACAATGGCAGCACATAAACGATGAAACAGTCAGATAAGCTATCCTGTGAAACTCATAAAGATATGTGTAAGAGGGAAATCTTGATATTTTCGTAGAGCTGACAACGCGAATAATAAGACAGTGGAGATAACGTGTAAGTTATAAACGACAATGCTTCTCGGAGTACTTGCGCTGACGTAAAAGACTTTTTTTTACAATCTGCGAGGAGATAGCACTGATAGAAAGAGGCTACGAAATCCAACTACAGGTTAAATAATCTCCAGACAAAAGCAATGTCTTGGAAGTAAGTCAACTGCACATTGGAAGAGAATCCAAGGCATCTAATTAGTAACGAAAGGTAAAGCTATAAGATTGCGCTAGTGATTTTCAGGTTATGCCTTGAACAACTGGATAACCGAAAGTTATGTTTCGCTGTTGGAGGTCCGGCTCAGTTTCTTTGAAGTAACTTTATACTTACTTGCAGCACTCCTGCCTTAACGTTTTTCAATATTGTATCTACAGCTAGGGAGCACTTCTGGTTTACGTAGTTTCAGGCTTAATATGTTTTATCACTTACAATGTAGTCGTTTCCCTTACTGCTGCATAACTATTATTTTGACCTCAGTGCTTAAGCTCTTTGTCAGCGCAGCACACTAAGGGACGATTGTATAAACATCGCTGCCTGCAGATCAATTTGGCGTTGGTTTAGAAACTGATCTCTGTTCAGAACTCCGCTCTATTGCGTTACACTTAACCTTTTGATTCACCAAAGGAGTCCAGCGTTGACCTAAGATAGCAAGAAACATGCTTGGCAACACCGCAGAAATCACGATCATCACGCTTAGGACGCAGACATTAATCAAACATCGTAGCTACACAGTATTATTGAAAGTGTTGTGTTACTCGTATGAAGATGATGGAAAATAAAGAGAAAAAGAACCGATTTCGAACTTCTTCCCATACAAAAAAGACTTTCGCTGGGAATCGTATGGAGCCAATATTATGATACAACAGAAAGCAAAAAAAACCTTGTGAAAAGTTACTACGACCAACGAGGAAAGGACATGACAGCATTGTTAGTCAATTCTGCACATAGCACTGTAACTCCTGTTAGCTTCATTTTCTGTTGGTTCTGGACATTTTTCGTAGAAATATTTTCACCCCGTAGTTACATACAATGCTTTTACACATTTTTTATACGCTCTGATTAAGCTTAACATCTGAGATTGCTTGTAAGTGTAACTTAAACCATCAGTGACGGTTCCTAAATATGTCTGCACTTAAGCCACCAGGAGATATGATGGGGATATGGGCACAGTCCACAGTGCCTCAAATACCAGGAAAACGTGATATTTGATAAAAACAAGGCTGCGTTTTCGTGATGTTATTTTCTTCAGTAGGTATTTTGGTAAATTCTTTCTTCAGACAGGTGATGCAGACTGATACCTTGTGGGCAACTCGTCATGCTGTTGCTGCATCTGTTTGAACAAATCGCCAGCCATCATCTGAAAGCGTTCTGTCGCACGAAATCTTAATGTTTAACGTAACATGCACATTGGTGTCAGTGACTGGTTTCTTTTCGCAGTTTCAGCAGAATCGTACTCCCCACATCTACATCTATCTACATCTACATCTACATTTATACTCCGCAAGTCACCCAACGGTGTGTGGCGGAGGGCACTTTACGTGCCACTGTCATTACCTCCCTTTCCTGTTCCAGTCGCGTATGGTTCGCGGGAAGAACGACTGTCTGAAAGCCTCTGTGCGCGTTCTAGTCTCTCTAATTTTACATTCGTGATCTCCTCGGGAGGTATAAGTAGGGGGAAGCAATATATTCGATACCTCATCCAGAAACGCACCCTCTCGAAACCTGGCGAGCAAGCTACACCGCGATGCAGAGCGCCTCTCTTGCAGAGTCTGCCACTTGAGTTTGTTAAATATCTCCGTAACGCTATCACGGTTACCAAACAACCCTGTGACGAAACGCGCCGCTCTTCTTTGGATCTTCTCTATCTCCTCCGTCAACCCGATCTGGTACGGATCCCACACTGATGAGCAATACTCAAGTTTAGGTCGAACGAGTGTTTTGTAAGCCACCTCCTTTGTTGATGGACTACATTTTCTAAGGACTCTCCCAATGAATCTCAACCTGGTACCCGCCTTACCAACAATTAATTTTATATGATCATTCCACTTCAAATCGTTCCGCATGCATACTCCCAGATATTTTACAGAAGTAACTGCTACCAGTGTTTGTTCCGCTATCATATAATCATACAAAAAAGGATCCTTCTTTCTATGTATTCGCAATACACTACATTTGTCTATGTTAAGGGTCAGTTGCCACTCCCTGCACCAAGTGCCTATACGCTGCAGATATTCTGCATTTCGCTACAATTTTCTAATGCTGCAACTTCTCTGTATACTACAGCATCATCCGCGAAAAGCCGATGGAACTTCCGACACTATCTACTAGGTCTACCCCAGCTCCGAAAGCTACGCAGTATTTTTTTTCCAAGCTTAAATGATTTATCACTTAATTTCGAGAATGAGTTCGCCCTTTGTGGTTCTCAGCAGACACATCGGCATTCTCTGATATCTGCAAAGTAAACGAAAGCAAAAAATATACTGTAATTCACATCGTGTAGGTTTCTTGCCAATGCTGTCCACCACGGTGGCTCAGGACGGTCGGAAAGGGGAAATAGTTATGTGGTTTCAGAACGCAGCGTTATTATAACTGTCTTTACGGCCAATACAGCAATGAAAGTAATATCAAATAGAAAAATGTCCCTAAAATTGAGCTGAATCTGTACATAAGTTTTTTCACAAGAGACCAAAACACAAGCTCGGATCTACCGAAAGAGTTGTACGTATGATGACTGATAAATAACAAATTGCTAAACAACTAACATACATTTGCTTATAGAGCTGCTCATGCAGCTGCCATTACTGTTTAGTGATGTGACTGATAGATAAAAAATTAATTCGCGTTGTGTAGCTACAGCTACTAGAACCGAGGGAGCACATTTATAAGAAACGTTCAGTCATTATCGGCTGTTGTCAGTATCAGTATATATAATTATTCATGACAAATATTTCGAATTTTCCTTTCTTACTCTGTTGCTTAGTGACTGAAAACGCCTTGAAATTGATAACATAAATTGCGAGACGTCTCGATGAAGTGTTATGAGATAAATTATTATCTGCACTCAGTACGTACATAGCTGGTAAGTCCCTTTACCTAACACTATAGATCGAAAAAAAAATTCGAGCTTTAGCGGTGTGGGAGTGGCGTAGTTACATATTTACGTATTAGTAACAACTTCTTTATTATTTCAATTAGTATTTCCGTGAAACGGAAGCGTTGTTTTATAATGTCACTACATTGTAAACTGAAGAATACTTCTGAACATGAGTTTGATAGGCGAATTTTCGCCAGTCAAAGTTGATTTTACTTCGCCGCGGTAAAATCTGGGATTAACGTTTATATAACGCAATTTTCGGAGTTGAGCTTGATATGAAGTCATTTTCTGTTTATCTAAGTTCAAATGGTTTATACTATCGGCTCTAACTCTATATTTGATTTTCCTTCATGTTATTAAGTTTTGTTCTTTCTGTAGTGTTGCCAACTGTAGACTGTGTTTATGTGGTGTTTGTGGTCATTGACTTTACAAGTGCGTGTGTGCAAGTGTGTGCACACGCAAGTGTGTGTGTGTGTGTGTGTGTGTGTGTGTGTGTGTGTGTGTGCGTGTGTGTGTGTTGTATCTCATTCCTGTCTTTGGTCAGGTTTAACAGTGAGTTGTTTTTCATGTGTGGCTGGTCATGTAACTGTTGTTTTCTCGGTGCTGTGGTTTTTCCGATGCGATAGTTCTCTTTCACTAAATGAGACATTTTCATCATTACTGGTTCAAATAATTTAGTGTCATTGTTAACTGAAATAATATCCATGTCTCGTTATGTAGTTGCAGGGTGGTGGTTACGCAGTTTTAAAAAATTTCCATCTGTGGAATGATTAGTGCCTTACTTGTCCCATCTAATACGTTCTTTGTATATGGATGTAAAATTTTTGCCGTAAAAGAAACTGACTGATTAAAAATAAACACAGCTCAAATGCAAAACATAAATTACACAAATAAAATGGAGGGAAATTATCAGACTATCAGATTACAACAAAGATAGCACATACACACCCTCTACCTGTGCCACACAATAGGAAAGTGTGTAATATGTAGTGACGTACTACACACGTAAATTAGCACATAGACTATACTACAACTTTGCAATACAATTCGGTATTAGAATTTACCTTTCTTGGTTGCTGAGTTATTTCAATTTTACTGGAGAGTGCTTGTTGAGCTATATGCTAATAAAGGCTTCGATAGAAGTAGCATGAGAAATACAGTGAGAGGTGAAGTAATATCCTGACAAAAGCAATGTCTTAGGAAGTTAGTATTTTGCAGCTTACAAGACATTTCTATGTGGTAATTTACACGGGTAGTATGTCACTGTTTATAACACCGTTTTCTTCGTGTAGTGTAGTCAGTGCGTGTCTGTGTGTGTGATTTGCCCATATGAAAATTTTTGTGCATTTCTTCTGTGTCCTTTATGCTTTGTACTTTAGATGTAATTTTTCACTCTTCTACTGTTTTATAAACTGTTTGTTATTACTTGTTTATTTATTCGAATAACCCTTATAGATGGTAAGAAAAATCAACTTTGGTTTTGGTTCGTTGCTCTGTCTTCCTACAGCCTCCGCGAATTCTTTCCTGAAACCCTGTCTTTTGTGTTGCTTCTAAATATTATGCTATCTATTACGTCCATTCCGATTACAATTTTTTCCATAACCTTATCAGTTTCAGTGAACCAAGTGGGTTTGGATTTCTAGCAGTTTAGTAAGCTGAAGATCTGCCGTATTAGTCTGTTAGTATCCATTCGGTACACGTGTCCTTAAACTGCAGTCTACTACAGATATCTTTTCCGTTTTCAAATGAAGTGCTCTAATCTTAATTCAGCATTGTTTGATCTTAATTCAGCATTGCTATTACTTTTAGGTCCCAATAGTTTCCTTAAAATTCTTCTTTCGACTTTTTCTCAAGATCCGCAAAACTTGATAGTTCACGTGTTCGTGCTGCTTACAGTGTTCCAGGCCTTACCACTGTTTCAAAGTGTCTTGTGTTCCAGGACATAGATCGTTCTGTTACACATGGTTTCTCACAGAAAACGCCATTTCCATTTTATGTATTCTATTTTCTATTGCTATTTTGTATAGCTCCTTGTCCGTTTTCGTAGCTATGGTCCTAAACACGGTTTATTTTAGACATTGGGCGTAACTGATATTTGTCGTGTACTGCGTTTGTCCAAACGATATTTTTATTGCTATTTTGTCTGCCTGTTGGTGTAGTTCTGTGATTTGCTTCTTGGTACTATCCATTGCGTCAGTAACTAAAGCAATTTCGTCTGCAATAGATAGAAAACCCAAGGTCACTTTATGTCGATTTCTTCCTAATTGAACATCCTTAGTATTGATGGACTTCCTGCATTGTCTCACTGCTTCTCTAATGTACGGTCTTATTACTCCTGACTTTACGAGCATTTCAAAAGATTGTGACCGTTCCCCCACAAATCATACAATCAAAGTTGTTTGTTAAATCTGCTTTATTATTGAGTACAAATTCCTTTTCAACGTTGATTAGTACATTTGTATCAGTTGAGTCATGGGCCCTCTTAAAATCTAGAAAAGACCACACACTTCCAGTTTCTAATTTTCTTCATTTCTATTGAGTCTTTGGATATACTAATTTTTCTTCAAAAGAACTTCCCTTCTTAAATCACGACTGAAATTCACCTTGTTGTGGGTAGACTATTCTTTCAGCTCGCTTCGTAAGTGCCATGGACAAGATCTTATATATTACATCCAAGATGGAGATTATTCTATAACTGTTAGGATTTGTCTTTCCTTTTTTCTTAAGGCAAATGCGGGGATGGTTCCTTCGAATGAGCACGGTTGCTTCCCTCCTCCATCCCTCCCTAATCCGAGCTTGTACTCCGTCTCTAATGGCCCCCTCCTCCTTCCTTTATTATCTAATTGACGTATTAATGTTAATGCACGTCCTGACGGTAAGCTGATTGTTGTACAAATTTTATTAGTGATTTCTTTTAGATGTACGATTATGCATTTGGTTATTTATTTAACCCGGCTAGATTACTGCCATCAGGACGTCTATTACGTCTAGCAAGGTGCTCTGCATATCTACATATTTTGTATTATATTCATTGCAATAAATTCTAATAACATAAAATACAACATTTAAAAAGTACCATAGTGCACAATAAACACTTCTACATTCGGTCATGAGAATTGAAACAATAAAGACAAAATACACTGACAGCAAAAAACCGCTACACCAATACATAATTAAAGTAGAGTACGGGCCTAACGAAATTTCGGAAATGCATTTGTCTAGATAGCATATTTAAGTTATTGACACTGCAAGATCATGGATTAATAAGCGCTGTATAAGCTATTGCAATTGTGAAATAAAGGTACATTAAGAACCGATGTAGCTGCCAGAATGTCTAATGTAAGCACGCAAACGTACATGCATTGTATTTTACAGATGCCGAATACCAGTTTTTGAGACGGAGATGCACGCCTGTTGCACCCGATCGGTCAGTATGGGGACCGTTAATGCTGTTTATGGATGATACTGGAATTATCGTCCGATGGTGTCCCATATGTGCTCGACTGGAGACACATCTGGCAATCAAGTAGGGCAATGCTACATGCCGACACTCCATAGAGCATGTTTGGTTACAGCTGCAGCATGCGGGCGACCGTTATCCTGTTGGAAAACAACTCCTGGAATGCTGTTCATGAATGGCAGCATGACAGATCGACTCACCAAACTGACGTACGAGTTCGCAGTCAGAGTGTGTGGGATAACTGTGAGAGTGCTTCTATTGTAATTCGAAATCGCACTGCAGACCGTAACTCCAGGTGTAAGTCCAGTGTGTCTAGAATGCAGATGGTTTGATTACAGTCCCTCAAACGGTCTCCTTATAATCAACACACGGCCATCACTGGCACCCAGGGAGTACCAACTTTCTTAAAAAAAAAAAACTAACAATCCTCCACCCTGCCTTCCAAAAAGCTCTTGCAAATGCCAGTGGTTTGAGACCAGTTGAATGCAAAGTACGGGACACCTGGCTCAGCACTGTCCTTGAAGTAACTGATTTTTGGCAGTTCGTTACGTCACTGTCGTGGCAACTGCTGCTCATTACTGATGCAGATGCAATTCGATGCGCCAGAGGCACACACAGAACACGATGATCTTCCCTCTCGGTAGTCCAGAGCCCAGTCTTCTTGTGACCACTCTTTCTCGTGACCATCACTGCCAGCAACCATTTACAATGCCTGCATTCCTGCTAAGACCTTCTGGAGTATCGCAACGAACACCCAGATTCTCGCAGTCCTATTACACGACCTCGTTCAAACCCAGTGACGTGTTGATATTGGTGTCTTTGTCGCCTCAACGGCGTTCTTGACTAACTTCGACTCACTTCATCTAATCTCAAAGGCAAACTACGCTCACGATCGTTACAGCGTGGATGTGAAACTAACCCGATTTGCATCCTCATAGTGGCTCAACTATTACGCGTTTGGTACGAAATTTGAATAATTTCATTTCTGGATATAACAATACGGCTCTCAGCTTTCGTTTATGTCACCCAACTCCTCTTTGTGCTGCGATCTGTTTTGCCATCAGTGTATGGGAAATAAGATGAGAATTGTGAGCGACCCATTCAGGAGTGACGTAAGATATGCTGTCGGTAAGTTTGCACCATTGACATTCCTATGTGACGTAGAGCAAACTCACCAAAAACTTTAATTTTTGGGGAAACATTGCAAGGCTGATAAAAAACTGTTTTTTAGTTCCTTCAAAAAAGTAACAGGGCGTGTGTTGTGAACAGTTTTCTGAGTAGCTTTTTCGAAAGGTAGACAGTTGCCACAGGGCCGAAGTTAGTTTTTGTCTTATTAATGATTATAGCTAGGATACTGGTTAACTGAGATTCTGTGCTTTGATTATGAAGACAAGACAAGTAGTTAATCTATCGTTTAAGGTGCGAGTGCACTAAGGAACTCATGAAACAGACGTAGAGTACGGTAGTCACATAACTTGGCTGGTCTCAATCAATCTAACTGGGTGCATGGAACACTGACATTGTTAAACAGATGGCTGTTGCATGTCTAACGCACACAAGCATTCACAGTTAGTTCTGGCCTCCTAGTATTCTCGCTACTCTTGCCATTTTGTATTACTAGGGCCAATTTTCTTTTGCCAACAACATTCCGTAGAACAAAAATAGCACACCAGTAACTCAGGCCATGCAAAGCAGTATTATTCCCTAAAATATGGTTGACTTTCTACATAATCACAGTAATAATTGAGCGATCTGTCGTAGCCGGTGAAAAGCTTTCCAATACTCTCTTCATAAAATGTTACCACTTGTCTTGAAGCTCCTCGCTAGTTCGAAAATGCTGTCCGCCCGGCTACTTCTTCAGTTCAGGAAAAGATGGAAATCACAAGTGTTGCACAGTGCTACAACAAAAATTTGATAACTTACCCAGTAATATAAAATGTATGAGAGAAAATTATAATTTTACAGCAAACTAAAGTTTCTCCTTCACAACTCCTATTCTCTAGAATAATTTTTATTACTATAATTTGTAAAAGGTGGTGGGCCCTTTTTGTTTTAAACAATCTTTATAAATGTCCAGCATATTTCCATATTTCAAAACTAATTTACAATGAGCGTATAAAAATGTTTTTTTTTTCTATGTCATTACAATTTTTCGTGCAAGTGATCCGCAGGACATGAAACTAACCGGTATCTGTCTTGGGTTAAAGTTACACCTATTTCATTTGGAATATAAAAGTAACAGCTCAGTAGTGTTAACTTTTCTGGGCTAAATGGAGCTGTTGCCTAACAATCCCTATGACAGTTTTCATTATTCTTTATGAGAATGACTAAGGTGTACTTGAAGCCTATTACAGGCCTAAAATCTTTCTATCACTATTTACTTTATTAAATTAAGTTTATCATTGTTTTCGTATGTACTGCATTATCAATCATTTACTGTTGCATTATTAATCATTTGTTGTAGCTGCTGGTTATGAAGATGACAAAACCTCAAGGTAGGACACTGCCTCTAAGTACTGATACTCATGCACAAAATCAGTAACACGAAATACTGAGGCTGTAGTCTACATTAATCACTTATGACTTTTAAAAAATCTGTTATGAGAATGTTGATTTGAAATGTGTAACAACTATACTCACACTGCCATTCCCAAATGATAACTAAAAAATTAACCTACTTGCCTTTCAAAATTCTACACTAAAAATGGGAGTTGTAGTGTAAGTACACATAAATTGTGGAGTCATACTTTCACTTTTAGACTGATTTACTTTTCAAAACACACTGCCAGCAGTGGTCTTCAATGTACACATGAATCATGCAGCTACTTTTACAACTTTCACTTGTGAGCTTTTAAAAGTTCAGTCCATAGTTATGGTACACAAATCTTACAGCATTTCATTTAGCATGTATCACTTTCACTTTTATGATGCAACTCACACCAATGATGGAAAAATACAAGAAAATATGACTAACACTACCCACACCTTACCATAGTTCTTCATACTGATGGGATTTAATGTGATTTGGTAGCACAAAGTTACATAACTGCCGCTGCTGACAGTATTTTGATAAGCCACACATCATATGAATAGCCTACTCTCAGGTTTCTATGGGTTGATAAGAAAATAAGATTCTCTGTGTGTTCCATGAAAGAATGAGTAGTTAAAAAAGAAAAACTGGAATTCACACACCAATTATTGACTGACAACAGCCTCATACACGAGTTGGAGAATTTGTTGTTTAACTAACATTCTTGTTTTGTGGTTTCTAATGGTCTTCATCTCAATGGCCAAATATTTCACAAATGTGTCAACATCATCTTCACTATTAGCTGTAATCTTTCAGCTATTAAATGAAGATCGCTTGAATAGCTCCCGGAAATACAGAAACGTCCGATCTTACCCGTCGGCTTTGACCCATGACGTCACAAATACCGCGGAAACGACTATAAACAATTCCAATATGGCGGATATAAAAACATCGCATACATATTGTAAACACTGAAATACACAAGTTTCACAAAAAGCCTAATGACTGTAACGGGACAAGCGTGGGAAATTAGGGGTTTTTGGGTGCGGAGAAACTAAATATACAGAAATGTAGCCACCGACCGCCATTCAAAACCACGCAAAACAACGAAATAAATCAACATCACAAAACTGACCAAATACCAAAAAACACATTCCTATCCATAATCGGACACTTCCCTTAACCTATATAGCTCAACAGAACCTACCGATCACATCCCCCAATAGAAAACTAAGAAACGAAAGCTTCCCTTACACCTACATACATCGGCACTTATGCAGTTTAGCAGGTACGGAAAAAATTTTTCATTTTTTTTCAAAATTTGATCATCATGTGTCGTTATGCGGTGGGGGGAGTCTGCAGTGCCCCCCCATCCCCCCACAGGCTTCATTAGTGTCAAATCAATATTTTCGAATCATAGGCGGCCGCTGCCGCGGCCGCATTCCAAAAAAAAACTCCCAACCTAACCTCAAGTGGGCTACGCTACAGATCAATATGTTCATCAAATTGCTTCATATTACGTATACATGTTCATTAGTGTCAAATCAATATTTTAGAATCATAAGCGGCCGCTGCCGCGGCCGCATTCCAAAAAAAAACTCCCAACCTAACCTCGTATTCAGGGCTACGCTACAGATCAATGTGTAGGTCCCTTACGTCACGGGTCAAAGCCGACGCGTGAGATCGGATGTTTCCAACCTATACCCAATACACAAAACATACATAAATAACCAAAAAAAAAAAAACGGAACTTACCTCAAAAAAGTTCCAGCTCCACAAACTAGATTGGCCACCACAATCACACACAAATGCACACACGCACGCACGCACACACACACACACACACACACACACATACAAAAACACACACACACACACCAACGAAAAAATACTGAACTAAAATAAAAACCCAACCCACCCAAACGTCAACCCCCTCCCCCACAACTCCAAAATACAACACACAAACACTATACAACAAAATAAACCACCCACCCACCTACCCAGCCCACCCTAACTAACCACTTTCGGTCTATACATTTTACCCACAGCCCTTAAAAAAACCCGAAGAATGCAATAGCCCTCTGGGACACTCTTCCGCCAACAGTACTCATCTAAATGAGACTGAAGGTTGGAAGAGCGCCTCTTCCCCCTCCCAAGAACTGACTTAACCGCTCCCCACATCCCCTCAATTGTGTTAGTGCAAGCCCCAGTATCATAATTCTTAAACTCTAGACTGTGGTTCACTACTAAATGATTAAATCCCCTCTCACCCAACCCCCTATATGAAGAAAACGCATCTGAAACTACTGTGGACCCCGGCTCTACATACTCCTCAATTAACCCCACTAATTCAGGCTTCGACCTCCCCTCCACAACCCTAAAAACACATTCAGTACCCCCACCCCCCTGAACAACAGCCCCCCACACCCAAAGACCAGCCACAGACTTCCCCCTCCCATACTTCCTTTTACCAAACTGCGACTCATCCACCTCCACAAGCACCCCATGCCCACCCAACTTACCCCTGTACTTAATAAATTCGGAACACACCTCACGACAAAAGGAATACCAGTCTAAAACAGTCCTCTCACTCACACCAGTCTCAAACGCGCAAAAACTCTGCCCACAACTATAACAAAAATAATACGTAATAAGCACAATCTCACGCATGGCCAATCTAGACTTCTCGAACCAGGTACCACGCCTTACAGAACGCCATATGCCATCTTTCCGGCAACACCACATGTATCCATCCCTGGTCCGAGAGTCCAGAACTTTAACCAATTTCATAGGTTCACGGCACACACCGCACTTCACGACCTCGGCAATTAAGCCAAATAGCTGAAGAAATTTAATCAGCTCTAAAGCTGTCTCCCCCATCATCGCCCTCAACCGAACACTGTTAAGGCAGTCTTTCATATCCATTCCTGAACAAAAAACCACAACCAAATACACTCAATAACAAACTCACCCGACGTACAGCAATGAGCATTAAATTAACCATTAACTCACTAATAGAAATTCCGCTTCAAATCCAACACCTGAGCAACAGAAAACTGACCCCACCACATGAAACAAACGAAACAAACGAAAACCATGAACACACCACCAGAGAGCACGACAAACAAAAACAAGACATCTACAAACACGCCACAATCGCAAATCAAACTCCGCGCCGTAATGACGTCACACACCACAACACGCTTACGTCACGGGTCAAAGCCGACGGGTAAGATCGGACGCTTCTGTTGACCCTAGCTCCCTTCCTCACCCCGTTTCTTTCTTTTCGGTGTAGAATTCCTTGCTGCACCACTCTGTCCTATACTCAGTGTAGTTACTGGCGAAGGTACTCTAATTATTACTACAGTTTCTTCACTGAAGTCTACATCATTTTCCACCATCACCTCATGTGTGGAAACTCGCACAGCATTATTCTCGACTGAGCTTTCATCCATCTGAAATACATAAAACAACTCAGATAAAAGTATCCAGCTTTGTATTTTAGGGTGCTGTAAACAAAAATTACTTTTTATGAGCATGTGACAATTTCACAATGATATCACTAACCAGCAGCAGCAGAAGAAGAAGAAGAATGCACTAGGATGGGTTAGATATGTTGCCAGACAACATCCCAATCATATTTTAAAAAATATTAAGATGGAAACTCCAAATGAAGATTAGTTGAAAGTAGTAATCCTTACACACCTGCTACTGGTGAGTATTAAAATGAACCAATAAACAACAGTACCACGTAACAGGTTAAAAAGAGCCCTATGCAAGCTTGGCAGTGAGATACAAAGACAGACACTTCAAGAGAATTACAGATTCACTTTCAAAGGTGAATATTCTCGACAAAGTAATATTACCGTCCTCTCTTCTGCACTCTCAACACACGAAATGCTTCAATTAGATATTAAATTTGATGCTACTACGTAAATAGAGGCAACATTTAACAATCAGGCTACTTGGACGTTGCATGGAAAAGTACACTATACACAACACATTTATTTCCAAATACCACAAATAGTCTGCAATTCGAATATAACTACATGAATAACTGGGAAATGTTTCCGTGCAGTTAACAGTACTTTTCAGAATACCCAACACTAGGACAAAATCGGTTTTAAGTAAATGTACAAACCTGAAAATTATAACTGTGTTCAGTTGATGGTGAGGATGACGACGATAATGGTGTTGCCACGCTATGTACCACAAAGCCGGCGTATTCACCTGAAAAACGATTGAAAACCAATTATCAAACGTGCTGTACAGTACTTCATTCCCAGGTTAGAGTGTACTATCGAATACAGGTATTCAAGTTATTAATAATCCACTAGATGAACGGTGAATACTTACATCATCTGTTCCCACTCCGCTTCTCATACTCTCTTTCCTTTTTCTATTCTCAACATTGTACATGTTCCTCGTGTTATAGAACTTTGTTTGGCAAACCTTAGGGTTACTCAGTTGAGGCCTAACACGCTTCACTTTACAAAAAACACGAGACAGCGCTTAAGTAAGACAGTGTTTGTTATAATAATTTTTACTTTTCAAGTTATAAAGACACTGCTCTTCTTTCACTGCTTCTATCAAAACGCACATTTGTTCTTTCGTCCACGAGGTAGCCATTTTTCCTAGGAAAATAGTCTGAACTCTGAAACAGCGAGAACAGTGCTGTTTTTGATGAAGACAGCGTTCTTGCTTCCTATTGGTTCTACTTTACGAGACACGTTACCGAAATATCGCAGAACTTATTTTCTGTTTCACGTGATAAAATGGCTTATCAACAAAGACCTTGTAAAATATAACTAGACTCACTGATGGCGCTGCAGTCGCGGGATAATTTGAACCTTCGGCTGGACGCCATTATAGTGGTTGTAGTCTGATGTGTTGTGTAGTATTGTTGTTTATGAAGACCCCTGATTCTACGTTGTATATTTTTTGGGGCGTACATACAGTATTTGTTACTCGTAATCCTACTGTCTGTACATTCCAATCAAAAGAAGTACAATGGTGAAGAGTTGTGCAGCGATTAATTCTACAAATAAATTCGAGAAAGGAACGAATATTACATTTCATAGGTATGTGGATATTTTAAGTTGTTTTGTATGTCAGCGCACTTGCTTAATAAATGTTTTTGTAACACGGTATTAGCATAATGTCTGTGCATCTATTTGAAGGTTTCCTTTCTCAAAACCACAGCTGTTACAAAAATGGTTACACGCTGTCAGGAGGCAAGATTTCCGACCGACAGAATACCATTTTATATGTTCTCATCATTTTGAAGAAAGTTGGCTGATCGGTAGTGTTTTCATGGTCTAGGCTAGGTTGAAACATGATAATTTGGTCGTGAGTTGCCAAAGCACTATGCCATATATAACGCACTTCTCGTCATAAAATCTGAAGCAAGGTAGAGTCAGAAAATGTCTATATAGTGGGCAAATCTTCGAGTATTTTGATGCATTTTGCGTACATCTATCGTAAATGAGCTACGAAAAAAGCTAGGGGTCCAGTACATAACTTTTAGCTACGGCAGATTCCATGTAGTATGTAAGATAAATTCATAAACAGTGACTAGTTGCTGTTTGTTCATAAATTAAAAAGTATATTGTAGTAAGGTATTTAAATGAGGCATTATGTTTGTGACCTAACTCAAGGGAAGGCATTTTATAACCAAAAGCGATGTATAAACATTCGAACTCCGCGCGTCAGTGTACCACTCTAATGGCCGCCGGCCAGCTATTCAATTTGTCCGCTCTTCACAGTCGACCACTCGTGCGGTTGTGGGGGCCTGCTTATCAACGTGAAATAGCAGGAAGTGACGTCACAAAACTCGTACAGCACCACGTCAACATTAGCTATCTCTTCCCGTGTGCCGCCGCCTTTAGGCTATTCAAACCCATGATTCAAACACTACCAAGTGAGTACAATCTTTGGTGTAAGACTTACAGAAGAAACATCAGAGCCACCACTGAGAGACGGAAACGTCGACAGTAACAAACACGTACGTTGTTCCTTAGTATAACACGAGGTCAAATAAGTAACTGGAGAGACACCCTAACAGACAAGACGGACGAACATAAAACATGTTCATACAGCAAGCCACAAAAAAAACTGATTTTCAGAATGCCCGATTTAGGTTTTCTTGTGGATGTGATAATCACTCCCAAAAAAATGATGAAAACATAAGAGTTTGTCACATAAACTGAAAATAAAAAATTAAACTTTTCACTCGAGGTTAGACTTGAACCTAGGACCTCTTATTCCATAGCTGCTCTCGCTAACCACGGGACCACGGCGCTCGTCGACTCTTAATTGTCCTTGATGTTGCCTATCTTCGCATGGACCACTCAGTTTGTATATTTTACTAATTTTTTTCATAGTTCCACACAACTTCTTCCTGTTTTCTCGATTGATCTGTGTTCAGTTTTTCAAGGCCTATCCACTGTGCCAACTTATAACTAAACCTGGGGGCAGTGTATTTCCAGTCTCACTTTAGTGACTGGTATTGCACTTAGTACTCACACACTTGATACTTTCTGGTCATCCCCTGGGGAGGTACAGATTGTTTCCTCGACGTTAAACGCTGCTTGTGTCCTACCACTAAGACACTGAATCAACCATATTTCAAACGGTACCCAAGGAGTAATTTCCAAGAACATTTGACTATCGAAGCTGCTGGCTCCAAACGATAGAAATCGAATGTGTGATTCTAAATCGATCATACGACTGTGGTGGCGGGATTTATGACAAATTATTTGTAAGTTGCCACGATTTGTGAGCTGCTACAAAAACCTATACGATTTATGTCGGTAGTGACTTAGGATGTCTGATTTCGTAGACGTTTCTTCGTCCGATTGCCTGACTTGGAAGAATCTAATTCCATGCTTATGTAATGTCGAGATCAGTTTGAATTTCTCTCGGAAATATGGACTAATACCGAATGACGAAAGGAGAGATTGTGTAGACTGCGGTGGGGCGAAGTCTATAAAAGTTAGTAAGAAGAGTTGTGATAGTGAAATACCTTTACAATTTCGTTGTGGAAACTGGTAAAAGAACGACTATCAGTAAAAACACATGGTTCGAGTAGGTATTCAAAATTATCGATACAGACTAGTGTAATTCTTGTATCTTGCTGGATTAAAGTGTACACCCTGCAGACAACAGCATCAGAAAGTCACTTATCTACCAATACCATGTGCGACTACTTCAGGTTTTTCAGAGAAATCTGTTGCGTACTAATGAAGAACGATAGTTTACCGATCAGTGCACCAAATCAAGTTGTGGAAGTGGACGAGACACACATAGCAACAAGGAAAAAGCCGAGAGGAAGACCTTTAAATAATGAAATCGAACATATTTGGGTATTCAGTTGGCGTAGAACGAGAGTCCGGGAAATGCTTTGTGGTAGGAGTGCTCTCCGGAGACAAGTAACCTTCGTCGGTTTATTAAAGCACCTTGTACTGCCCAGTGGCAGACGGCTTTCAGCCCTACTAGACATTAAAAGCAGACGGATTCAAGCACGAGTTCGTGAACCACTGTGTAGAGTTCATGTCTTCTGATGATCCCAGTTCCACACTCAGAACATCTAGACTCTAGACGCTGTGGAAATCAGTGAAATCTCCCATTAAAAGATAAGGACGTCCAGCAGAAAGAAGCCAAATCTATTTGTTTCATTATCTGTGCGGTTTCAAGAAAATGTTTACACATGTGACACTTTACCGATATTTTTGCGCGACATAGACAGTCTACCCACGTTATGGCAAAAACAGAATGCTTCCCATAGCATACACATCAAATGGACTTTTTCACGACAAGAACGTCGATGACGAGTGAGATAAATCATTTCCTTTGTAATTGCAAATATTTTAATCAACGTCCTTCTTTTGTCGTGCTGTAGTGACTACTGTAAACACTGATCATAACTCCCGTCACCACAGTAGCAGTCACGTGGATGATTTAGAATCGTGCGTTTGATATCTATCGTTTCGGGCCCGCGACTTCGAGAGGCAAACATCCTTTGAAATTACCCACGGTTTTAACACATGCTAATACAGCACAACAGACGCCCAAATTATATGGTACCAGGTTCTCTGCTTCAATAAAGAAGTAATTTAATTTTGCCCATCCAGTATGGTTTCTGATTTAAGAGTAATATTTCAATTATACCAGATAAGCATACTTACTGTGCCAAGGATCATAACTGCAATCAATGTCTTCCCATGTCATGGTACAAGTCAGTTATTTGGTTAACAGTACTGGCACATTTCCTCTGTGAAAAATATGATAACATGCTGAGCATTTACATGACTGTCCTAATAATGTTTCTCTTGTACAGTAATTTATGCGTAAGTATTTTTTCTTTTTTTTTTTTAAAAAAAAGAAACATTAGCCCAGGTTCGATTCCCGGCTGGGTTGGAGATTTTCTCCTGTTAGGAACTGGGTGTTTGCGTCGTCTTCATTATTGTCGTTTCATCTTCATCGACACACAAGTCGCTGAAGTGGTGTCATCCCAAAACACTTGCACCAGGTAACCAGGTCTACTTCCCGGGAGGCCCTTGCCACACAACATTTCGTTATTACTCTTAATGACATTTTTTTTGTGAAGAGCCTGTCTGTATAGACAGCTGGTGCCCCACCCCTTATCTCAATACCATACTGTAGATGCGGTTGTATAACTCAGAAGTATATTTGCCTCAAGCAGTCATGGTCCAGGAAGGCTGTGACCCTTTTCAGTTTATCTGATTTTCTTACAAATATAGTCAATGTGTTCTTTCCATCATAGGTGTTCATCAACAGTTATGGCCAAAAACTTGTGTTTGTGTAGATAAGGGCCAGTGGAGATGTTGATATAGTTCTATTTATCTCCTGGCTATAGTTAAGCATAATTTGCAGTGTCACTGTCTTCTCTTTATTTATGTGTATGTTTTTTGTATTAAGATAGCTTTGGCAGAAAGTTGTAACTGATTTCATTACTGTTTGTAGTAGTTTGCATATCACAGCCCCAGTTCGCTAAAGATGTCACAGCATAGCTTACAACCTTGCAGTTTTGGGGTTCAGTTAAATCATTTATGTAAACAAGAATCAGAAAAGTCCCCAGTATACTTCTTTGGGGCACACCACAATGAAGTATCTTATGTGGTGATTTGGTTGTTAAACTGTTTATTCCTTTTATTAGTTAGCTTGACAGTGCATCAGGTCCTGGAGATTAGTTGCAGTCAGTTCAATTGGGTTATAAGTACAAAGCACTGAAAACTTGTAGCTTGATTATCTGCCAACCACACTGAGAAATTCTACTAACGTCCCTCATTGGTGGCAGTCACGAACACTTTTCATCATAGGCATTGAAATCTGTAAATTTTATCACATATTTGAATTCAGTACTAAGACAAATGTAACCTATACACGATTATCACACAGTATGGAATGGTAATGAAGTCCCATACTTCTTGACAGATCAAAGGGGAACGATACGGAAGACCTGCATCGCCATACTAGGCAAGGTCCTAATGGAGGTGGTTTGCTGTTGCCTTCCTCCAACCATAATGGGGATGAATGATGATGATGATGATGATGAAGACAACACAACAACACCCAGTCATCTTGGGGCAGATGAAAATCCCTGACCCTGTTAGGAACTGAACCTGGGACCCTGTGCTTGGGAAGCAAGAATGCTACTGTGAGACCACGAGCTGCGGACACCACACAGTAGCTGTTGTCAATTGGAACAAGATAATACACAGCTCTGCACAGGGAACTCATTACAGAATCTGTACTGAAAAGTGATTTTATTTCACCATTTTCTTTATTTATTTATACTTAGAACATCTGAAATAGTGTTAATGACACTCCAAAGATGACCTTACAGAATTAGTGTAAACACCTCATATTGTCATTCCCAGAATATGTAACCACAGTTGTTTGCTTTTGAATAGAGAGCACTGGTTCCCCTTAGGTATAGTGTTCCACTTGCAAATTTACTAGTGTAATATTACTACCATGTGATTTCTTAGTAGAATTTGACTTCTTCTTTTATCTCTGTTAGGAGCATTATCTTCTTCTTCTACATGTGCAGCAGAAATAACTCCATCTTAAAAATGGAAAAAAAATTCATTTCCTTAATAACATAAGTATTGCTGTCTTTTTCTCTATTGTAGAAAGATGAGTTATAAATTAGAGTTGGGCAGAATTTTCATTCCTGAATCCAGGTATTCAAGTATATTGCAAAAGGGGTGTCTAATGAGGAATTCTTTTAATTTGTGTTTAAATATTTGGGATTTTCTATTTCCTGTCTTATATCCTCTTGAAAACTGTTGTAGACTTTCACTCCGGAATATAAAACTCCATCCTGAATCCTAAAGAGAGATACATAGTTTATATGGAAATTATTTTTGCATGTAGTTTTGTGGTTGTGCATTCCTGAGTTCAGCTTAAATTCACTCCTGTTATTATCCACAAATAGGCCTACTTGTAGAGGTACATGTATTGGCATGTAAGTGTAAGAATCCCAGACTGCTGAAGAGACTTGTACAAGATGTTTGGTATCAACTTTACAAGATATTGTTATTGCATACTCCTGTAAAATTAACACTTTCTTCACACCAGCTGCAATGCCCCAGAAGATTACGCCAAAACAAAACTGTGCAGAATATGCCAGCAGCTCTGCTAGCAGGCCAACATATAACCCTACTATTACTACTGTAATTTAGTATGCTTTTACCTAAATAACAGAAAACCCTATCCCTATGTTGCCATGTATAACTTTCTTACTAAATTTAGTTTAGTTTCCAAATGAAGTACACTGTGTGAGGATAGTCCTGTTAACAAGAAAAGCTAATCAATAGAGTTACCCTTTTTAAAGGATTTGACCATGTGTTGTGTCTAATGGATAAGTAAATCAGACTATTCAATTCTTTTCCTTAGACCTTAACCAGCGATCAGAAAGAAACACGGCATGAATAGTATTATACTGAAGCTATGAAAACACAGTTCCAAGTCATATAGTGGTTTAAAATATGTAGTAAAGGTCGCCAACCTATGCAGGCAATGAAACAGTGAAGTATTGGAAAAGCAGAAGTATGAATTTTGCCTACTTTCTTGCTGCTGTTTAAGTAGCTTCTTCAAATAAATATTACTCCACGTAAACAATGTTGGTGCAGACACTGGAATTTTTTGTCTACTACGCTCTTATACATTATGTTTTTAAAAGAGAAAAAGCCCAGTAGATAACTTCAAGGAGGCTAAAAAAATTTGGCCATGGGGGACCTTTACAAAAGCACTTTCCATAATCAACAAAATACTTAGATACTAAAGCACTCACGTTTTATACTGAACATTTCACTTCAAGAAAAGCTCTTTCTTACTAAAATTTACTTTCAAAAACTATTACTCTTTGAACTACCTGTGTATAGTCATTTAACAGATTCCAGTAACTTGGCTCTACTGTGATTGAATTTTACGTAAGAAAACTTTTACTATAACACTTTACCATAGTTAAGAAAACTTTCTCATTATTTACACAAACAGAATTAAATGGCTTCTCTTTATATTAACTTAGTGTTTCATAATTCAGGATACATTGATTAATCAAATTAATGCCAAAAGCTTCGCGGTACTCACATTGAAACCATTTGCAAGGTTCACCAGTCTTTCTGAGATGATGCCATGAGTAACTCACAAATAAAGAGAGATATAACACCTTCAAATTTGGCTAGACATCAGTGGACAGCAGACAGACCCTTAACAAGTTGAAATGACAATGTCTTTGAACATTTGCTGACCTTCGTTATGGAATACCATCGTATCATAGAATTAGAACTTGTGAATGAGGTAGAGGTAAGAATTTGATCAGTACATTTAATTTTGACTCTCAGTTTGGGCATGAATAGAGAGTCCACAAAATCTATACAAAAACTACTGACAAAGGACCAGATAAGTACCATCTGGAAATTACACAGGACGTACTGGACAATGCAAACAGTAACCCCAACTTTCTGAAGACTGTGATCACAGGCAAACATTCAACATCTCCAAGGCCATGAAAAGCACAGCAGTGTCAAGTTCATGTTGAATATTTTCTTCAACTCTCATGGGATCTTGGGTCATGAGTATTTGGCACAAGGCCAGATCATCACAAAGGAATACGGCAAAGAGGTCCTCCTTTGTCCTTGTCATGATGTACAACACAGATGACTTTATGTAGGGCAGAAAAAACTTGGCAGCTACGTAATGATCATACATCCACTCATTCTGCAGATCTGATTCAGACTTTCCTCATCAACCACAATATTTTTGTCATTAGTCAGGCTACCTATTCCCCTGAAATGACTCCATATGATGTTTGATTATTTACCAAGCTGAAAATGCACCTGCAAGGAACTCAAGACTCAAGAGAAGATATCAGGCAGAATGAGACAGTTTGGTTGACCCCCATTTCGAAAGACACATTCCAGAAATGTCTCCAACTGCGATTGGAGACCTGGGAAAAGTGTATGCATTACCAAGGAGACTTCTTTGTATGCAGTTAGGGCTCTGTACATCCTAATCAATAAATGTTTTTCTGCCAACCAAAGATGTGACGCAGTTTGAACACATATCATATATTTCATGGGGGTAAGAATAAGGGGAGATGGTGCTACGTATCCCAGCCGTACTACGTTTTGAAGCCATGGGGGCGTGGCTCGCTGCCATGACACTGACCAAAACATTGCCAGTGTGCTATAGTGCTGTGTGTATTAAAGTCGCTAGTTGCACCATATACACATGCAACGTCATCAGATTGGTTGTTTCAAAGTTTTTGTTTCAAATAAAATCTCGTAAAGGCGAAATTCCGCGTTTCTTCTGATTAAAAATAGTTTTTAATGTAATATTACGAATGGCTAGTCTTCAATGTAAACGATACAATTTTGTTAATTCAGTAATCAACGTGTATCACAAACTAGGGTTCTTTCTTTACTTATTCTTACGATCATCTGATTGGACGAAGCAATGCCAGATTTACGAAAAGTGACGTCGTCTTTTCCGATTTTCGTGACATACAAACCAAAACTTTTCAGTTGTTTGAGTTCAGAATGGTGTATTGTAGCAGCTATATACTAATGTGTAACAGACTGATTGCAGTTCTGACCACCACCTATATCTGAAGAGGTAACCAAGTGACCTGTCTTTGTTGTTAATTATTTAAACAATGAAGCAGCAGATAAATAAGTCTGATAAAATAACTCAATGTGAGTTAATGTTTAGCCAACAACCTGTCACATTGTGCACAACTTCATTCTGTTGTCAAGTGGAATATAACTGCGGAGAATCCCAAGAAATATAGATTAGGTGTTTGTTAGACACAAAACAGGTACTTTCAGTTTGGATAACATTGACCCTGAGGAAGAAAACAAAACACTTTGCCATACAGTTCATACACACTTCAATACATACCCACATTTCTTCTCTTAAGTGGTATGCAGCAGTTCTAATATGAGACTACGGCACTTTTTTTAGTAGCTAACAGATCAACTGCAGCAGCAGCACTTAAATGACATGTCTGTTAGCCAAGGCAGTATAACAGTGTTCCAATTTTCATCTGCTATGGGACTCATTTTAATATTAGTAAGGAGCTCTACTTATTGCTTACTTACCTTAGGTTCCAATTTATTTTGGTATGGAAGAGATTTCTTAACAGGGCAACAATGTCCCAGTGTTTTTAGGTAGCTTAGGCATAAACCATTCTACATTGAGCTTTGTTTATGTCATTCCCTATTTTATAATTTTCATTCTTTTAAATGCAAGCCTTTCTTGTCAAGCTGACAGGTATTTACAGTGGTACAAAATGAAATGATGAAGGGATTGAGACAGATCATGGAGCAAAACATCATAGTTTGAGAAGTGTGGAATGTCTCAATCAATAAGCAGAAGCTTCATTGCTTGCCAATGACAAAGTTTCACTAACATTGAAACTAGGATTTGCTTTTGAAATCATTGTCCTAATAAAAATATAGGCTATATATTCCTTATTCATTCATAAAAAGTATGGGAATTGGGAATGAAATAAAGCATAAATATTAGGTACTATATTCAGAATTTTATTCCAGCAAAAAAGCTTTTCTTGATCTGTTGTTATCCACTTTGTTGAACTGCTTGTTACAGGTATACAGAAAAATTATTACAATGTGACTTTTCAGTTAACTGCCTTTTTCACAAGATTGTGGAATTTAAAAATAACACAGTTCTATGTAAAAAAAAAAAAAAAAATAATTATATGAAATTGTAACAAAGTCCACATCATTGCTTGTTGAGAATGAAAGAAATGTCTCAGTCTCCTGACTGATACAAATGTAATACTATTTACCATTCCACATACATATGATTTATCACAGTGGTCTTGCATAAACCAGGAAAGTAGTCAAGCAAACAAACATAAGAAAATATGCAATCATTTATAAAATATGTCTTACTACAGATATAAATGTTGTGGGCTGTAGTTTCTGTACAACACATGGGTTACATTTCAATGGATTAGGGGAGAGACTGCTAGAAAATTTAGTGCCCAATGAAATAGTGAAAAACCAATAACGCTCACCTACGAACACTACTATCTCTCATTTTTTGAGGGTAAACCACTGTTGGACTAGATCACAAAAAAATATAATTTGTAATGACACACAAGCAAAAACCATAACATACCACACAATGATAGGAATGTATTTCAATGTGCCAAAAATGAGGCAATTCTATTTCTCATTAACATGTTGTCACTCGTGGAAACTTAATTAACAACACTGGCTAGCACATACTACAGCATACTCTGCCAAACAATGGCTAAATATTTCAAAAAGAAATGTATGTCCCATTTGGAAGCACACAGATCGCAAGCTATTGCAGAACTAGTACTGCATACTGGTATGGTGGAGTATCAATCACTTGGAAACACTCTACATATAATGTAGTTCCAAATTTTGGTTTGAGGAAGATATATTTGAAAGGTATTACACACACACATAAAATTATAATTGTCTGACTCCATCACACACCAGGAACAAATTTTCATAGATACCCTGAATATGCTAGTACTAATAGTCTTAAGATACACACATCACAAACATTTAGTAGCTGGTTATAACAACATAGACATAACGGAAAAGGAAGAATGTGCATCATTTATTAATTACAATGAGGTTACATTCCCAGTTTGCCTCAATATAATGAGTGCTTTATACAAGATGCCTCACACACTAGACCTCTGTGTACAAATATCAGTTACTGACCTTTAAAGAGTACCAGTTTTGTATAGGTTGTCCTGATTTTATTTTCATGCAATGCATCACTTATTCTCTTGGCTGCATGTTTTTGCCGTGTCAGGAGGTATCGTGTGGTCATAGCTTTAATCAGCAGTATCATATGATTGTCCAAGGGATGCTGATTTTTCATGTGGTCTGCTAACTCCTTAAACACTGGCTTGAATATGAATTCACTAAGCACCTCAGACACGCATTTGGAAAACTGATTTTTCAAAGGAACTTTAGAATTACCTGTAGTATAGCACCTGAACACTTTTTCTGCACACACACACACACACACACACACACACACACACAGATGTCAACAACATCATTCAATGGTAAAACCAACCATCCCCTACTCTTTCTATGAATGAGAGAATATGCAACATGGCTACCATCCCCTCTCAACATGGATAAACATGGTTCACATTTTAAGGTTTTCTCTAAGTGACGCACCACAAATCCAGCTATATATACTACAATATGGACTGCCACTTCAGAGAGATAAATTCCAGTAGCAAAGTAATCGTGGTCGTTGTCAGTTGTCGCTGCACTATTTTCCATGCTTAGTAACTGCCACCGTTCCGAAGTGTTAGCCACTTTCTTCTTAGGTCATCGCTTAGATTGCTGAAGAGTTTTAATTTGTTTTTTGTACTGATCAGTTTTTCTTATGAGGTGTTCACACTTCGTCTTCAGTTCCTCACTTTCAGAGGATGTCTGACTACGTTCTGGTGGTCCTGCAGTGTACTCAGGAACAAGAGCAGGAATTTCTTCATCCTGCACTCTGCTGACGGCAGCCAAAACTGAAGATGGAAAGGAAGAGCTCTCCTTCCGCAATGGTGGCTTTCTCTTCTTGTCTCCCTAAATGAAGTAAACGGATGGAAAACATTAAGAACTGTTTTTAACAGATGGTTGAAGGTGTTACAGTCTTTGTCATGAACAGCATGTTACAGCCTACTAATTACTCCTATTCTTAGTCCTTTCCAGAAATAGAAATTCTATTTTTCCAGCAGCTATTTACCTTGTTCATAAAATACTCATTAGTCTAACAAAAACCGTTGTTGTGTTCAGCAGACAACTTGAAATGCCTCCCATGTGTGAAGCTACAATTAATACACACTTATTGAAAAAATATAAACTTTGAACATGTAAAATATTTCTCCTTGGTGTCTTGTTTAACTATCACACACTATCGCTATGGGTGCTGTCAGTTAACAAGTTCTCAATACAACTGGTCCAACAGTTAATGATATAAAATTGTGTGTTATATCTAATTTTGCATTAGTGGTTGGTGCATATTCAATGTTCCACAGTAGTGGATAATGTTAACAAGAAGGTACTGCCTAAGCTTTTTAATCAATGATATCTTTCAATGGAGAATGTCAATGAATAGTGCATCAAACAAAAGAAATGTTCATTTGCTGTGCTTAACCCAAATACAGAGTTATATTTAACACAGCCCAAGTGTTAATTTCTGTGACTTCACTAAATAATTATACCAGACAAACTTGTTAGCTTCAGTAGTCTCATAATCTAAACAGCGAACCTGAATTTTCTTCTCAAATATTCTCTTGTGTGCAGAGGCTGATGCTCATCAAATAGGAGTTTCATAAATTTGTTTCTACATGACAATGTGGAGAAACAGATTATCTCTTTATAACATACTGTGTAGCTGCAGAAACACTTCAGTGTTCCAGCACCTCCCCTCTTAAATTCTATATACAGCATGGAATCATTCCTAGGCAAAAGCTATGTGTAAGGACCTAATCAGGTGGAAAGTGAAATTAATGTATTCAAATGACCTGAAGGAATCCTCCCAAAATAAACATATATAAGTAATACTAGAGCTGTATCAATTACTCCTAAAACATAACTGCCATTAACTAGCAAAGACAGTGCAATAAAAATGTTGTACAACACAGTATTCCAGACAAAGTGAGATGTTCACAAACTACTGCCTTAAATATTCACATAACTGATATAATTTACTTCACACGTGTATTCCATTACTTTCGGAGTTAGAGCTAAATAATAGAAACTGAAAACTAAGTTAGCTATACCCTCCCTCCAAAGCCCCATAAAAACATCTTGTTTGTAATACATTCTGGGACATTTCAGTTACGTTACACTACTGGGAAACACTGTTCCTTACCCCCAATATTCACTGAAATACGGTACATAGAATGGCAAATCTACACAGTGTCCTGTTTAGGCCTATACTTTACGCCAGTTAATGTAGTGTTAGCTTTTAATTTGGTACATGACGAAGACAAAGTGAGTTACTCAACACTTCGATTATCGACGATATGCACGTATTATACTGAAATGTGAACTTGAAAACTAAGACTTTAATTCTTTGAATTAACATACCTTTTGCAAATGTTTTGGGTGTGTAGGGAAAACTGATGGTACAGCATTTTCTCGGAGCCTTACTGTTGAAAGGGAAATTCGGTCTATGTCCTCTTCTCGGAAATGCTGAGAACATATAGTGCTCCATTTAAACGCACGCCAATTCTTCCTCCTCACGGCATTCTCCCACAGAGCTTTCCGACTTTCATTTTTAGGAAATCTAAAATCATAGAGGAGAAAAACACGCTATAGTACAAGTACCAATGTAGCACATGTTCATTCACAATGAAGTTGTAAAATCACACTTAACGAGACAACTTACACATGAAATGTTATTCCCTTCGATTTCGCATCACAATCAGAATGATTCGTACACCCGAACACCACAAAAGTCACCATAATAGCGCAAAATCCTTCCAAAAGCGAGCGACAAGCCTATGCACACGAGCTTACAACCGCAATGTTTTGGTTGGACTGAGATGGCTACCCTTGGTTTCACATAGCTTCGCAGCTGTGACGTCACGGCGTCTCCCTCTATTCTTACCTCCATGATATATTTACTGTTGACAGTGTAATCTTAGATTAGATTAATACTTGTTCCATAGATCATGAATACGACACTTCGTAATGATGTGGAACGTGTCAGGTTAATAAAAGATGTCTGTACAAGATATTACATTACACAAATATTTCATGACACTAATGTTTAAGTTGTTGTCCCCCCCCCCCCCCTTAATTTATATCTAAAAATTCACCGAATGAGTAGAAGGAGTTGTCATCTATAAATTCTTTTAATTTATTTTTAAATGTTAATTGGCTATCTGTCAGGCTTTAGATGCTGTATGGTAGGTGACCAAAGACTTTTGTTGCAGCATAATTTACCCTTTTCTGTGCCTAAGTCAGATTTAACCCTGCATAGTGAAGATTATCCTTTCTCCTGGTGTCATAGCTATGCACACTGCTATTACTTTTGAACTGAGTTGGATTATTAACAACAAATTTCATAAGTGAATATATATACTGTGAGGTTACTGTGAGGATCCCTAGATCCTTAAATAGATGTCTGCAGGATGACCGTGGGTGGGCTCCAGCAATTATTCTGATTACACGTTTTGAGCAATGAATACTTTTCTACTCAACGATGAATTACCCCAGAATATGATGCCATATGAAAGCAGTGAATGAAAGCAGGTATAGTAAGCTAATTTACTGAGATTCTTTTCACCAAAATTTGCAATAACCTTAATAGCATACGTAGCTGAACTCAGACATTTCAGCAGACCATCAATGTGTTGCTTCCAGTTTAACCTCTCATCAATGGACACACCTAAAAATTTTGAAAATTCTACTTCAGCTACAGACTTCTGTTCAAAGTCTATATTTATTACTGGAGTTGTGCCATTTACTGTACGGAACTGTATATACTGTGTTTTATCAAAATTTAAAGAGAGTCTGTTTGCTTAGAACCACTTAATAATTTTGTGAAAAACATCATTTACAATAATATCACTTAGTTCTTGGTTTTTGGATGTTATTACTATACTTGTATCATGAGCAAAAAGAACTAACTTTGCATCTTCATCAATGTGGAATGGTAAGTCATTAATGTATATCAAGAACAGTAAAGGAGCTAAGACTGAACCCTGTGGGACCCCGTACTTGATAGCCCCCCAGTTTGTTGTTTTAACATTACATGAACCACTTGTTTCAACTTTCTGCATTCTTCCAGTTAAGTATGAATTAAACCATTTGTGCACTGCCCCACTCAAACCATAACAATTTAGCTTATCTAAAAGAATTGCATGATTTACACAATCAAAGGCCTTTGAGAGATCACAAAAAATACCAATGGGTGATGTCCGGTTATTCAGAGCATTTAATATTTGAACAGTGAAAGTGTGTATAGCATTTTCTGTTGAAAAGCCTTTCTGAAAACCAAGCTGACATTTTGTTAGTACATTATTTTTACAAATATGGGAAGCTACTCTTGAATACATTATTTTCTCAAAAATTTTTGATAGAGCTGTCAGAAGAGAGATTGGGCGGTAGTTGTTGATATCTGACCTATCCCCCTTTTTATTCAATGGTGTTACAATGGCATATTTCAGTCTATCGGGGAAAACACCCTGCTCCAAAGAGCTATTATATACGTGACTGAGAATCCTACTTATCTGTGGGGAACAAGCTTTAAGTACCTTGTTGGAAATGCCATCAATTCCATAAGAGCTTTTACTTTTCAGTGAGTTTATTATTTTACTGATTTCAGAGGGAGATTGGGAATTACAGTTGTTTCAAACAGCACAGGTATGGCCTCTTCTATTAGTAGCCTTGCCTCTTCTAGTGACAATCTCGATCCTATTTTCTCCACAATTTAAAAAATGATTATTGAAAATAATTTCAATTTCTGATTGTTTGTTAGTACACTTGTCATTCAGTTTTATGGCACTAAAGTCTTCCTGTGCTCTTGGTTGCCCTGTTTCCCTTTCAATAACATTCCAAATTGCTTTAATTTTATTATCAGAGTTACTGATCTCAGACATGATACACATGCTTCTGGACTTTATAATAACTTTTCTTAGTACCGCACAATAGTTTTTACAATACTGAACAATTTTGGGGTCAGTACTCCCTCTTGCTGTTAGATACAGTTCTCTTTTACGGTTGCAAGATATTCTTATTCCTTTAGTTAGCCAAGGTTTTTTATATGTTTTCTTGGAATTATGTTTAACTATTTTCTTGGGAAAACAATTTTCAAATACCCTTAAAAATGTATCATGAAATAAGTTATATTTCAAGTTTGCATCGGGTTCCTTATACACTTCATCCCAGTCTAGCTGCTGTAGGCTTTCCCTAAAGTTTGCAATATTTATATTGTTAATTGAACACACTGCTTTGAAAGTCTGATTTGATATAGTGCATGGAACTATGTCATGTACTGTAACTAGCTGTGCACCATGATCTGAAAGACCATTCTCAACAGGATAAGCATTTATGTCCTTAAACTTATCTTGGTCTATAAAAAATTTATCTATCAATGTGCTGCTGTTCTTTGTTATCCGAGTAGGGAACTCAATGACGGAGCTCAAATTGAAAGAACTGAGTAATACTACAAGATCATTCTTCCTATTACACTCTTTCAGGGAATCAACATTGAAATCCCCACAAATGATAATTTGCTTCCCCCTGTCTGACAGATTGCACAACAAAGCATCCAAGTTTTCTAGAAATAGCTGGAAATTCCCTGAGGGGGACCTATACACTGTTACAATTGTGAAAGTGCCATCATTTAGTTTAAGTTCAGTGGCACGTGCTTCCATATGTTGCTCTACACAAATTTTTTTAGTTTCTAAATTTTTAGACTGTGGAAGCTTTTGACATATATGGCAACTTCTCCTCTCATCATATTATCTCTACTTACATATGCAGCTAATTTGTACCCATTGATGCTAACCTTTTGCATTTCAGTGACAATGTGATGCTCAGACAGGCATAGTACATCTATTACATTCTCAGTTTCTATATCTTCTAAACAAAGCAGAAGCTCATCAATTTTATTCTTCAATCCCCCAATATTTTGATGAATTATACTAACATTATTTTTCACTTTACTTTTGTGAGTATCTTGAACTTTTTTGACATCTTTAGTACTTGCCTGGCTGAGTTTCCCACTGGACACTGATCTTACACTAAAAAAGAGTTTCCACCATGAGATGTAGTTCCTCCCCTCTTTAAATTTCCTGCTATCAGCCCAGCCTCAAGAAGAAAATTGAAGTTCCCATCATTACTATGACTGGGAATCAAAAGCACAAATGCAGTTTGCTATTATACTGCAGGAAAGGGCTATAAGAATAATAGCTGAAAGAAGTAGTGGGGCTCATTGTAAAGAGCTATTTAAAAAATTGGGCATCCTTACTGCACAAAGTGAGTACATCAACCAGTTTGTGCTGCATATTTTGGGAAAACATTACTAAATACTTCACAAATAGTTTATATGTAAACAAGGGACAAGATCCAATTTGGAATTGCATTTTCCCAAGAAAAACCATCATAAAACTCAAAACAATAGTTTTAATTAGGGGATAAAATTGTGTGATAAAATCTCAGAGGAGATGAAAGAGGTTACTAAAATACATTTGTTTGAAAAGGCAGCTAAAGGGTTCTTCATAAGTAATGCATACCACACAATTAAAGATTTCTGAGAGTAGCGGGCAGTAGTGAAAGGGGGTAAATAATAACAGTCACATTCCAATCCATGATCATGGTTTCAAATGCACTTCTTGGGTTTTCTGCCAGATAATGATGTGCAAATCCCATGATATTTCATCAGTAAAATTGTTTGACATCTTCAGGTGATGGTAGCAGCTGGTGTCACTGCTGCAAGATGCATCGGACAATAACAGTATTGAAATTTATTGGCCCAGGAGCAGGAAATACGAGTGTATGGGGATGCGCTCACAGTTAAATGGAAACAACACTCACAGTACGTGTAACCAAAAGCCAAAGAGAGGTCTTCCAAATGTGTACAGTGACTGTGCTGCTGGACACTCCTGAGTTGAAAAGCTTAATTAAATCTCTGCAATGCATTGCCTACAGTCATGAATTGAAGATTATTATTTATCCTGTTTTAATTAAATGGCAGCCAGTGCTGAATTCCAGGCACAGCCCAGCTGAAAACCTGGTCCACTGTTGATAAGGCCAGATATGTATGGCGTCCTTGAAAACACAGTCCCAGAATGATGAAGCTAGAATAAAACTGGTGTAACAGCATATGTAGGACCAGAAACCAACAGTCTACCTTGTGAGCTACAATACCTGAGAATGGTGATTCAACAGAACTGTTGCAGAAATGACATCAGCTACCTCCAAGTGAAGATGTTGAATGTTGTATTGATGAGGTTGTTGTTGCTGTTGTGGTCTTCAGTCCTGAGACTGGTTTGATGCAGCTCTCCATGCTACTCTATCCTGTGCAAGCTTTTTCATCTCCCAGTACCTACTGCAACCTACATCCTTCTGAATCTGCTTAGTGTATTCATCTCTTGGTCTCCCTCCACGCTGCCCTCCAATACTAAATTGGTGATCCCTTGATGCCTCAGAACATGTCCTATCAACCGATCCCTTCTTCTGGTCAAGTTGTGCCACAAACTTCTCTTCTCCCCAATCCTATTCAATACTTCCTCATTAGTTATGTGATCTACCCATCTAATCTTCAGCATTCTTCTGTAGCACCACATTTCGAAAGCTTCTATTCTCTTCTTGTCCAAACTATTTATTGTCCATGTTTCACTTCCATACATGGCTACACTCCATACGAATACTTTCAGAAATGACTTCCTGATACTTAAATCAATACTGGATGTTAACAAATTTATCTTCTTCAGAAATGCTTTCCTTGCCATTGCCAGCCTACATTTTATATCCTCTCTACTTCGACCATCATCAGTTATTTTGCTCCCCAAATAGCAAAACTCCTTTACTACTTTAAGTGCCTCATTTCCTAATCTAATTCCCTGAGCATCACCCGACTTAATTAGACTACATTCCATTATCCTTGTTTTGCTTTTGTTGATGTTCATCTTATATCCTCCTTTCAAGACACTGTCCATTCCATTCAATTGCTCTTCCAAGTCCTTTGCTGTCTCTGACAGAATTACAATGTCATCGACGAACCTCAAAGTTTTTATTTCTTCTCCCTGAATTTTAGTTGATGAGGTATTATGGGATTTTCACAGCATTATATGGCGCCACACAAGGACATCATGTGTCATTACGTAAAATGCACAGTTATGTCTGCTGATTCAGTTTTTCTGGTAGACTGAATATGTGCATAAATACACTCTGGAGTTGTTGCATCTTCACTGTCCAAGAGCAATCAGTGGGTGTCAGTGCGTCTGGCAATGAAGAATAGAACAATATTTTCTATTACAAGTTGCATGAAACAAATTGTGTGTAAATCAAGAAGCATTATACAATAGAGGCTAACTGACTGAGGCAGTACAATTGTTAAGACACTGAAATATTTGGGTGGATGGAGTTTCTCTGTTTGATTTATGTTTCCCGTTGTTTTCCTAGATCACTGACGCAAACTGTGGGTTGGTTTCTTAATTAATGCCACAACAGACCACCTGTCCTGTCTTCATAGACTACCTGTTCTATCCTCATAAAATATGTTACAAGGTGTGTCCATAAAATAAGGTTCCAAATTTTTTTTCACATAGAAAAAGAATGTTACAATTCAATGAATGTTACTTAGATAAAAATGCTGGACTTCCAGCTATTTTTTTTATATAAACAGATCATTGCGACTGATGCAAATTTGCATGTGCTGTGACATTTTTCATACATCCTTACCACAGAACTCTTCCACCATGCTGTGCAGGCAGTGCTCAACCTCGTTCTTTAACTTGTCATTGGTCCAGAAATACATTCCACTCAGGTGTGATTTCAACTCAGGAACACAGACAAAAATCGCTAGGTGCTAAGTCTAGGCTGTAGGGTGGATGGGTGATGATGTCCTATCTGAATCTGACCAAGACATCAGCTGTTGCACAGGCAGTATGGGGACAAGTGTTGTCTTGATGAAAATACCCTTACTTCATCAGCACCCCCCTCCTTTGATTTTGAATGGCACAACACAGTTGTTTTAAAGTCTGACAGTAGTGAGCAGCACTGTTGTGCCAGTGGGCATAAACTCCCACAACAATACATCTTTTCTCTCTCAGAACTTAGCAGCCATCACTTCATTGGCAGACAGTGGTTGAACTTTCGTGGCTTCGGCAAATTCGAATGCCGCTGCTGACCGGACTTTTCCATAGGCTCAGGTGCCACTTGGTATACCCAGGTGTTGTAACTAGTGACAACTGAATCCATGGGTTCCTTGCCCTGTTCTGCGTAGTGCTTAATGAATCAGCGAGATGCTTCAACACTTTTCCATTTATGGTATTTTGTGAGCACTTTGGGGATCTGCCTCATACAAACATTGTAATAATGCGAATATTCAGTCAACATCTTATCAGTTGTACTCTTACTGACTTCAGGGATCAATTCACACAGCTTACCAAATGTCACATGACACTCTTCAAACACTTCTTCCTCCATTTTTGCGTTATTTTGGCTGAAACTAAAGGCTGACCAGAATGCTGTTTGTCTTGGACACCCCTTCATCCATCCTTGAACCCTCTGACCCACTATCAGACATTTTTGATGTCCATACACCATGGCCCATAGTCCTCACATATCTCATGATGAATGTCAGTGGGAGTAGTGCTCTTGCCACTCAAAAAACAGATCACTGCACGCAAATCACATTTGGAGGGAGAAGTGAGGAGGACCTTCATCATGAATGGCTACCCCGGCAGCTCAGGTTGGTGGGAATTTGATGGAGGCAGAGCCAAGCTACACACCAGTGTGGCTGGATCTTGCACAAAACCATTCTTCATGGCTCCAGTACTTTCAACTGCTGGTAGTGAAAATGCAGCTTACAGTTCGCATGAAAGATGGGAAAAGCAAAAAGGCACTGTGAATAAGGTAAGGGAAGAAAAGTTATTGACGCAAACAAGTGTGTATGAGGTCAATGTAAACATGCCGACCAAAAACTATGCCGAAGTGTTTAGTAAAGCAATACAAAATGATTCGCACATTGTGAACTCCAATAACAGCAAACTGTATGTGTTTTCAGACAGCCATGGTTGTGGGCTTGCAAGTAAACTAAAAGAAACAACTAAAACATACTCATGTGGTATAGTGAAACCGGGAGTCCCGCTTAGTGAAATTAAAAAAATGACTGCATCCACAGAGGCAAAGAATTTGCATGATAAAGACTTCGTTGTACTTATGGAAGGAGCAAACGACATCTACAAAAATGAAACAGTGAGTGCAACATGCGATCTTAAACAGAGTCTGAGAAACCTTGGGGAAAGAATATCTGGCAAAACTGATAACCAAGGCAATAAAAAACCACCAAAATAAATTCAAAACCAAAACGATAATTGCATCTCCATCGCCTGACTCCATAACGAAAACACTTTAAAAAAAGGTAAACACATTAGAACCATCATCAGTACCAGCAAAGCATGTATAAAAAGACGAAATGTTAACAGAATGAACAGTGGACAGTTATTTTAACAGCAAAAGAACTACAGTTCCTCATCATCCAAATATTATTTTAGACGAAAACAAAAAAAATGAGAAGACTCAAAGTTCACAAGAAAACACAGCACTAATGGCAGAACCAACATTTAAAGTGTCAGAAACAGCATCACCATCAACAACAACGAATAGAAGGCTGTTGGGCAGAAGAAATGCTGAGCTTCTTTCTCATCTCAACGATTTTTTGTGTGTGGGCCTGAAGAAAAAGAAGGAACAACAGTAGGTAGTGTCAAGTGTCTCCTCCCTCCTGTCTCAAGACAGACTCCAGTGGATTCTCAGTCAGGTAACAACAGCACTAATAGAATGCAAAAGCAAGAGGAAGGCATCTCTTTCTTTCATCAAAATATAAGGGGCCTCTTAAACAAAACAGATCAACTTCTTATTAACATTAATGAAAAGGACAGTATAAATAATGCTCAGGTTTTGTGCTTAACTGAGCGCCATGTTACTGATAAATGTGCCTTGCTACCTATGATAAGATATAGTTTAGTAACATACTACTGTAGGGAAAGTAAAGACAAAGATGGAGTAGCAATTTATGTTAAGGATAGTGTAGCATACAACGCCATACATATTAAGAAATATTGTGTGGAACAACAATTTGAGGCATGTGCAACAGAAATAATAACTAAATTCTACACAATAATAGTGTTGGCTGTCTACAGAACTCCTCCTGGTTACATAAAACCTTTTCTACTTTTAATGGAACTCCTTCTGTCAGGATTACTTTCAAAAGAAAAGGATATTGTAGTTTTAGGTGATTTCAATATAAACTTTGACAGAAAATAAGAATAAAATTGACTTTGAGATTGTGATGACCTTACATAATCTGATGTCAGTAATAAACTTCCCAACAAGAATTACATCCGAGTCCCAAACTATGACAGAAAACATTTTTTTAGATGTAAGTAGACATCAGAATTATACTGCCAGGCAGGTTATAAGTGGGCTTTCAGATTATGATGGACAAATTCCCATCCTTTGTGATGTTAATCTGTTCAAAAAACAATTTCCTCAATGGAAATTCATAAGAGTAATAAATGAAGAGGCAAAAGAAACTTTCAACCATAGGTTGCAGCACGTGGATTGGTCTTTAGTATAGAGCCATGGTAATGTTGATACTAAATTTAACTGTTTTATAAATGAATTCTGTGCTCTTTTTGAAGAAATATTTCCCAGTAAATGGGTCAGAAACAGTGCTCCAAATTCTGTAAGTAAGCCTTGGATTACAGAAGGTATAAAATAGTCATGTAAAACCGAAAGGGAAACTTATGCTGCAATAAGATTGTGTAAAGATGTAGCAAAATGGGAACTCTATAGATTATACTGTAAAATTTTAAGAAACTAACATAGAAATCAAAAGCCTTTTATTATGAGAAGAAAATAGATAATTCTAATAATAAAATAAAAACACTTTGGAGTATTGTAAAAAAGAAACAGGAAAAGATACAACAACCAAAGAAGATGTAAATATAATCAGATATGAAGGTACCCTAGAAGATAACCCCAAAAGTGCGGCTGAGATTTTTAATAAACTCTTCTTACCAGTAACTCAACAGATTGGTTGCAAGTCCAATGCTGATTAAGCTGTAACTCTTCGCCAAGCAGGATATTCAAACAACCCCCCCCCCCCTCCCCCCTCAGGAACCATGGACTTTGCTGTTGGTGGGGAGGCTTGTGTGCCTCAGTGATACAGATGGCCGTACCATAGGTGCAACCACAATGGAGGGGTATCTGTTGAGAGGCCAAACAAACATGTGGTTCCTGAAGAGGGGCAGCAGCCTTTTCAGTAGTTGCAGGGGCAACAGTCTGAATGATTAACTGATCTGACAGTGTAACATCAACCAAATTGGTTGTACTGCTACTGTGAACAGCTGAAAGCAAGGGGAAACTACAGCCATAATTTTTCCCGAGGGAATGCAGCTTTACTGTATGGTTAAATGATGATGGCATCCTCTTGGGTAAAATATTCCGGAGGTAAAATAGTCCCCCATTTGGATCTCTGGGTGGGGACTACTCAAGAGGATGTCATTATCAGGAGAAAGAAAACTGGCGTTCTACAGATCAGAGCGTGGAATGTCAGATCCCTTAATCGGGCAGGTAGCTTAGAAAATTTAAAAAGGGAAATGGATAGGTTAAAGTTAGATATAGTGAGATTTAGTGAAGCTTGGTGGCAGGAGGAACAAGACTTTTGGTCAGGTGAATACAGGGTTATAAATACAAAATCAAACAGGGGTAATGCAGGAGTAGGTTTAATAATGAATAAAAAAATAGGAGTGCAGGTAAGCTTCTACAATGAGCATAGTGAACGCATTATTGTGGCCAAGATAGACATGAAGCCCATGCCTACTACAGTAGTACAAGTTTATATGCCAACTAGTTCTGCAGATGATGAAAAAATTGATGAAAGGTATGATGAGATAAAGGAAATTATTCTGATAGTGAAGGGAGACAAAAATTTAATAGTCATGGGTGACTGGAATTCGAGAGTAGGAAAAGGGAGAGAAGGAAACATAGTAGGCGAATATGAATTTGGGGTAAGAAATGAAAGAGGAAGCCATCTGGTAGAATTTTGCACAGAGCATAATTTAATCATTGCTAACACTTGGTTCAAGAATCATAAAAGAAGGTTGTATACATGGAAGAATCCTGGAGATAATAGAAGGTATCACATAGATTATATAATGGTAAGACAGATTTATGAACCAGGTTTTGAATTGTAAGACATTTCCAGGGGCAGATGGGGACTCTGACCACAATCTATTGGTTATGAACAGTAGATTAAAACTGAAGAAACTGCAAAAAGGTGGGAAATTAAGGAGATGGGACTTGGATAAAATGACTAAACCAGAGGTTGTGCAGAGTTTCAGGGAGAGCATAAGGGAATAATTGACAGGAATGGGGGAAAGGCATACAGTAGAAGAAGAATGGGTAGCTCTGAGGGATGAAGTAGTGAAGGCAGCAGAGGATCAAGTAGGTAAAAAGACGAGGGTTAGTAGAAACCCTTCGGTAATAGAAGAAATATTGAATTTAATTGATGAAAGGAGAAAATATAAAAATGCAGTAAATTAAACAAGCAAAAAGGAATACAAACATCTCAAAAATGAGATCGACAGGAAGTGCAAAATGGCTAAGCAGGGATTTCTAGAGGACAAATGTAAGGCTGTAGAGGCTTATCTCACTAGGGGTAAGATAGATACTGCCTACAGGAAAATTAAAGTGACCTTTAGAGAAAAGAGAACCACTTGCATGAATATCAAGAGCTCAGATGGAAACCCAGTTCTAAGCAAAGAAGGGAAAGCAGAAAGGTGGAAGGAGTATATAGAGGGTCTATACAAGGGCAATGTACTTGAGGACAATATTATGGAAATGGAAGAGGATGTAGATGAAGATGAAATGGGAGATACGATACTGCGTGAAGAGTTTGACAGAGCACTGAAAGACCTGAGTCAAAACAAGGCCCCAGGAGTAGACAACATTCCATTAAAACTACTGACGGTCTTGGGAGAGCCAGTCCTGACAAAACTCTACCATCTGGTGAGTAAGATGTGTGAGACAGGCGAAATACCCTCAGACTTCAAGAAGAATATAATAATTCCAATCCCAAAGAAAGCAGGTGTTGACAGATGTGAAAATTACCAACTATCAGTTTAATAAATCACAGCTGCAAAATACTAACGCGAATTCTTTACAGACGAATGGAAAAACTGGTAGAAGCCGACCTCAGGGAAGATCAGTTAGGTTTCCATAGAAATGTTGGAACACGTGAGGCAATGCTGAGCTTACGACTTATCTTAGAAGAAAGATTAAGGAAAGGCAAACCTATGTGTCTAGCATTTGTAGACTTAGAGAAAGCTTTTGACAATGTTGACTGGAATACTGTCTTTCAAATTCTGAAGGTGGCAGGGGTAAAATACAGGGAGCGAAAGGCTATTTACAATTTGTACAGAAACCAGATGGCAGTTATAAGAGTCGAGGGGCATGAAAGGGAAGCAGTGGATGGGAAGGCAGTGAGACAGGGCTGTAGTCTCTCCCCAATGTTATTCAATTTGTATATTTAGCATGCATTAAAGGAAACAAAAGAAAAATTTGGAGTAGGTATTAAAATCCATGGAGAAGAAATAAAAACTTTTAGGTTCACCGATGACATTGTAATTCTGTCAGAGACAGCAAAGGACTTGGAAGAGCAGTTGAATGGAATGGATAGTGTCTTGAAAGGAAGATATAAGATGAACATCAACAAATACAAAACGAGGACAATGGAATGTAGTCAAATTAAGTCGGGTGATGCTGAGGGAATTAGATTAGGAAATGAGACACTTCAAGTAGTAAAGGAGTTTTGCTATTTGGGGAGCAAAATAACTGATGATGGTCAAAGTAGAGAGGATGTAAAATGTAGACTGGCAATGGCAAGGAAAGTGTTTCTGAAGAAGCGAAATTTGTTAACATCTAGTATAGATTTAAGTGTCAGGAAGTCGTTTCTGAAAGTATTTATATGGAGTGTAGCCATGTATGGAAGTGAAACGTGGACGATAAATAGTTTGAACAAGAAGAGAATAGAAGCTTTCAAAATGTGGTGCTACAGAAGAATGCAGAAGATTAGATGGGTAGATCACATAACTAATGAGGAGGTTTTGAATGGAATTGGGGAGAAGAGGTGTTTGTGGCACAACTTGACATCATCATCATCAAACCTGTCTCAGGACTGAAGACCACATCAACAACAAAATATTCAAACACAATTTTAGAAATGCATCTTAACCCTGTCACTGTAGAAGAAATTCAAAAAATCATCATGTCTCTAAAAAGTAAGAATTCTGCAGGGGTTGATAATATATCTAGTAATTTATTTAAATATTCTTCTGTGTGGATAAGGGACATTCTTTGTCGTATTTTCAATGCTTCCCTTCAGAAAGGTGTTGTTCACAGTAGACTTAAATATGCCATTGTGAAGCCCCTGTACAAGTAGGGCGATAAAGCTGAACTAACTAACTATTGGCCTATCTTTTTACTGACAGCTTTCTCCAAAATTCTAGAAAAGCTAATATATGTAAGAATTACTGATCATCTCATGAAGAATGGAGTGTTCAGCAAGAGCCAATTTGGCTTTAAGAAGGGCTGTTCAACAGAAGATGCAGTCTATGCACTTGCAAATGAAGTCCTAGAAACCCTTAATGAAAAAATGCTAGCACTTGGTGTCTTCTGTGATTTATCCAAAGTGTTTGACTGTGTTGATCACCAGATTCTCTTGCAAAAAGCAAAATTAGTAGAAATAAGTGGTGTTGCAGGCAATTACCTACAGTCGTACCTCCAAGACAGAAAATAAAAAGTTATCTTGAATAGCTCAGGTGGAGTATGTGATGTTTCCTCACATTCCGAATGGAGTTCCATTACATGTGGAGTGCCTCAGGGCTCAATTCTTGGGCCCCTATTATTCCTGATTTTTATAAATAATCTACCATCATGTACAAGCCTGCCGTGTAAATTTACATTATTTGCTGATGATACCACCATTTTTATGAACAGTAGAACAGGTAGTAATCTTCAGGAACTCATTAATCACATACTCTCAGATGTGGTTAATTGGTTCGAGGTGAATGGTCTCTCATTAAATTCCAGTAAGACCAGCTTTATTCAGTTCTGTACAAAAGCAGAAAAAGAGAGAGAGAGAGATAAGTGTGACACGCGGTAATCAGCCAATAGAAAGAATGGAAACAACAAAATTTCTTGACATGCACATTGACAAGAAAATGAACTGGTCTTCACATATTATAGATCTCTGTAAGAGGCTTAGCTCGGCTACATATGCTTTACGGGTTGTTGCTACATGTGTCGAACCTAACACTGCAAAAGTGGCATACTACGGCTATTTTCACTCACTAGTTGAATACAGCATTATTTTTTGGGGCAACCAGCCATTAGCAAGGAAAGTGTTCATTGCACAGAAGCTAGCATTAAGAATTATATGTGGATTGCACCCAAGAGACTCGTGTAGAAATAGCTTTCGAAAATTTAAAATATACCCAACTACATGCCAATATATTTTTTCTCTCATGTGTTTTGTTTGTAAAAATATAGAGATATTTCAACCAAACAGTAATTATCATGAGCATAACACACGGATGAAGAACAACATACACAGCGAGCATATAAATTTGAGCTTGGTGCAAAAGGGTGTCCACTACACTGGAACAAAACTCTTCAATGCTCTTCCTCCTGAAATAAAGACAGAGATTCATAACAAGAGTAAGTTTAGGAAAGCACTAAAAATATTTTTGCAAGAAAAAGCTTTTTACAGTCTAGATGAATTTTTAACTAAATAAATTGTAAAATTTTAATATTATATAATACAAGTTGACATAATGCCACTAAGAATGTTATTTAACTTGAGCTCTGTATCTCTGTGTGCTCTGTATCTGTTTTCTGTAGTGCTTTAATGATTCTAAGAAACTATGTATTTTCTTTTTTCTGTACTGCTGCTCAAAGAATTTACTGTATACATTTTATGTAATTATTTACTCAAATGTCTGTATATGCTATAAGATTATCAAATTGTACTTGTAAAAAAATGATTTGTTCCAGGTCCTCATGAACCCAACACAGTTGGACCTATGGAACACAAAATAAAATAAAATCAAATCAAAATCATTTTACTGACACACCTCAAATGTATTTTGTGTGTTGTACAAGGGTGTTCTGGTGAGTAATGTCTCTGAATTTTTCTGTGTGCAAACTCTTAAAACTTTTTTAATAAATCAAACATAATTCGATACTAAATCTTTATTCTTCCCTTCTATATATTTGCACTCTCTGTCACTAGAGGACTATGAATTGTAGTGTGTAACATAACTCTGTCAGTGTGTAAGAAACAGTGTGCTGTTATTGAGTTTTTAATTCAAAGAGTTTGTCCACACTTAGCACACAATCTTCTTCAGCATGACAATGCCAGTCCACATACGACCACTGTGACATCTGCAACAATCTGACACTTTGGGTTCACTGCCATCTATCATCCTCCATAGAGTCGCAACTTGGCCCAATCCAATTTTCATGTTTTTCCTAAGCTAAAAGAACACCTTCAAGGACTTCACTTTGATAGTGATGAAGCAGTACAAGCAGAGGTGACGTTGTGATTCTATACTGCCAGTGTCAGCAAATTAGCCTCTTGTTGACTGTTCGTTGTAATCAGGGTGATTAGGTTGAAAAATAAATATGTAGATGTGAATATACAATACATACAGTATGTAACATGTATTACAATATGCTGTTCAGTTAGAATGTTTCATGATTAAAAGGGTGCATTCATAAAAGTTGGGCAGCCAAAGTGGCCGTGCGGTTAAAGGCGCTGCAGTCTGGAACCGCAAGACCGCTATGGTCGCAGGTTCGAATCCTGCCTCGAGCATGGATGTTTGTGATGTCCTTAGGTTAGTTAGGTTTAACTAGTTCTAAGTTCTAGGGACTAATGACCTTAGCAGTTGAGTCCCATAGTGCTCAGAGCCAGCCATAAAAGTTGTTTATGTTGTGATTCTACCTTGGGCAACCAAGTCATCAAAATCATACCAGAGTTATCATTGGCAGTTAAGTGTTTTAAAATTCTGTCTTATTATAACTGTGTGTGAAATTGTCATGATTAACATTTACTAGGGATTGGGGGGTTTGAAAATTGCTATAAAGAAATTGTTAGTGGGGTTTTAAAATTATGTTAAAGAAATGCAGGGTGGTGATTCTTCTGGAAAACCTGGAATTCCCATGGAATTACATTTTACTTGTAAAAATCAGGGGACTCTCAGGGGATTTTGGGATTTTCATAAAATCACAGGGAATTCTGTGTTTTTTACTTAGTACTGAAAGTTAATTTTAATAGTTTTATAAATCACAAATTTTATAATACTAAATATTTCAAAGTGTCTTAATTATATGACTATTATTCCATATAAACTGTCAAAGTTTAAAAACTGTGGTTAAACTGCTGTTTATGGATAATGTATTTCAGCTGAGAGGAAAAGAAAGTCTTGATTGTGGTAGCCTCTGCCCCCCCCCCCCCCCAACCGCCCCCACCCCACCACCACCCACAATCATCGTTAATTCATCAGGACCTTCTTATGACACCATATTCTTCTCCATACTTGGAATTCTCAGGGAATATTTTTTCAAGTTTGAGTATTAACTATTAAATGTTTGTTAATGTTGAAACTGAAATAAAGACAATGCTTTTTTAAAGGAATATGTTACACCCACTTCAATCTAGACCTTACACTCACTAGAACTGTTACATCATCACAGGGTACTATGGTTTTTTTCCTTTAAGTGCACTATTTTACATTTCTGTTTTGTACACTTAAAGCAATCTGCCAGCCTATGAAACACTTTAAAATCTTATCAAAATCTGACTGAATATTTTTGCAGCGTTTTCAGACAGTGTGTGACAAAGCAAGCAGGGATAATTTTACTTCACCACTTGTTTGGCCATCTGCCTACTTAAATTCATTTTTTCAATTTTAACTAATTACCATTAACACACATGAGTATAATCGGAATTTTCATAAAAGAGAATGACTTTTAAGGAATATAACACCAGATCTAATTTTGTGCTTAGTTTTATGTACATAATTTAGTTTCTAATTTATTTTGACTATTCCTAGTTAATATCTTTCATTATAGGGCATAATCAGTTATTGTTTTGTAACTTAAATTCTACTGCTGACTTATAAACAAATGTAAATTCTATAGTAATTATAAATGTTTGGAAGATGAAACGCTAGCATTCTTTAAGTATTTATTTGGCTCTATTTGAAAACATGTTGGTACCAATTCTGTGTGAATTCTGCACTGATTCTGTAAGAGCAAGCATCAGCTTCCAATACAACTGGCTTGTCAGGATCAAAGTGTACTAAGCATAAATCATTGAGCAATATATCTTTAAGTTTTTGAAAAGCTACTTGGCACTCGACTACCCAAACAAACAGGACATACTTGCAATGCAAGTGATGCAATGGAGCTGTGATTTGTGCAGCATTCGGTATGAACCGATTATAGTTAGTTTTCCCTAAGACAGACTGCAGTTCTGTGACATTGCGAGGAACTGGCAGATCACATATGGCTAACCAATGTGACTGAAGAGGATGTACACCTTGACTGTTTATGACATGACGAAGATACTGTAACTCAGGTTTTAAAAAATCACACTTGTACAGTCTACACTTTAGTCATGCATCACATAACACATGATACAAAACACACAGATTTGCAATATGTTCTTCAGGTGTACGACCTGCTATGACAATATCATTCAAATAGTTTGAACAGTTTGGCACTTATGCAGTCAGCTGTTCCAAATAGTGTTGGAAAATTGCAGGTGCAGAAGCACTGCCGAAAGGCAAATGCAAATATTTAAACAAGCCCAAATGGGTATTTACAACACACACGTTTTGAGATTTTTCATCAAGCGGTATTTGAAGATAAGCATCGCGCAAATCAGTTTTAGAAAAGTAGTGACCAGTGTCCAATCTGTCCATGAGCTCCTCTGGTCGTGGCAATAGATAAGTATCAATCACAATTTGTGGGTCTACTGTACACTTAAAGTCAACACAGAGGCAAATGCGACCTGAAGGTTTGGGGAGCAAAACCAGTGGACTTGCCCATTGACTAGCTTGTATGGGTATAATAGCTCCACTATCTTGCAATTATTTAAGTTCAGCAGCGACTTTGTCCCTCAATGCAATGGGAACAGTTCTGGCACGGCAAAATTTCAGCTGAGCATTGTCTTTCAGAGTAATAAGAGCAACAAAATTGTTGGCCTAGCTTAAACCTTCAGAAAAGAGTTCTGAGAATTCTTTTATCAAGTTAGCTAGACTGTATTTTCCATGGAATGCAGACAGTATCAACACATTGACTTGAACGTTAAAGCCAAACAAATCAAATGAATAAAGACAAAATATGTTCTCACAATTGTGTGACTGCAGCACCGTAAAAGTCACTGTTCGCATATGCAAGCAATATATGGCAGGTAAAGTAGATTTTCTGTCAATGGGAATGTCTTGTCCATTATAAGCTGTCAGTTGTGTGTTAGTTTTAGACAGACATGGCAAACCTAACAGTTCATATGTTTGATGATTTAGCAATGTGACAGAGGCACCCATGTCCAACTGAAATTTCCCACAAAGAAGCAAATGAACAAAATGTTTGTTGGACTGGCGTATCACTGAAGAAACTGCACGCTTGCTAGTTTTGCTAATGCCTATTGCAGACTTTGAATATACTGCATTAATGGCATGGGCCTTTAGACTAGGTTTTTGTGAGTGGGCTGAATTCTTATGTTTGTTCTGTTGCAAACATGTGGATTGTACATGCCCTTTCTTTCCACAAGCATAACACTGAGCTTGTCAGGAGGGGCAGTCTTGATGTTTGTGCCATGAATAACACTGAGGGCGAGATTTAATTCTGTTTGCCTATTTAGCTACCTGTTTTGTGAGTTGCTGACATGGTGTGGAGAGATGTTTATGTGGCATGGTGAGTGCAAGTTGCCACTAAATGGGCCAGTCACAAACAAGGGACTCAACCCAACAATTTATCTGCCAACAGGGCACCTGAATCATACTGATCTAGTATTTGCACTACCTGCTGAAATGGTTGATTGGACTGCTTCGAAATCTGTTCTGAGTTTGACATCAGGTACATTGTACACAATTGCATCATGCAACATAACTACATAACTTTTGAATGTAAAGCACCACAAGCACATTTGAATTTGCATTTCATCATCATACCCTGAAAATTGTTACCCACTCACAATAAACTTGTTCTGACCGTTAATTACAATTAAATAACTGATACGTAGCTGCCACCACATTTACTTATTGGTCATAGTAGTTAGTGAATCTACAACCTGTTCATATGAAAGTTCACTCAGAGTGAGCTTCTGGGTTAGTCTGAACACTGCACTGTCTACTGTTGACAATAGATAGGGAAGTTTCACAGTACCTGGGACATTGTGATCAATTACGTGGACTTCAAACTGTTGCAACCACTTGAGCCATTCCTCTTCATGTTCCTGAAACTGGCAAAAAGGTGGTATTGTTGTAGGCATTGCTGTAGGTGGTGCTTGTTCTGTCAGACACATGGCACTGGCCAATAGTTGCTGCACCATTTTGAGCAGTGTAGATATTTGCTGAGTCTGGAACTAAAACATCTGCATTAGCTGTGTTGCATCTAACACTGGCAGCTGTGATGCCTGAGGAGGAAGTAGGATAGGTGGGGTCGGCATGGTGGAAGATACTAATGCAAGAAACAGACAAGGGAAGCAATAAAATGAGTACAAAAGCAAGGAAAATGTGTGCAACACCCACCTGAAAACGTGATAAGAGGATGTTAAAGTAAGTAAACACCCCTTCAAAATAAAGACAAGAGAATTAAGGCACCAGCAATACACAAAAGAAAATTACACGGCTGCCAGGCACTGGGTTCTTCGTGTAATTCATCGCCAAAGTGGGATCCTGCCCACTCTCTTAATATAGTGTGCCTAGGAAGATGTTTTCTCGGATAGCTAGACAACAATTCAAGCAAATCATGTTAATGGAGTTTATTACAGTGAATTGAATTGGCAATACTTAAATTTGCCTTTTCACAAAGAGGTGTCCCAAGCAATTGGTGACAGACAAATAATCAGTGTCCTTCAATATACAATTTCCAGGCAAGCAATTAAAATAGATAACAAGGCATGGCTAAATGCATGGCTAAATGCATCAGGAACTCAAATCAGAATCCTTGGAGGAAAAATATTGAGAAAATTTACAGTAGGGGCATTTGAAGCTGACTGCAGAGCAATCCTACTGCATCCAACCTACATTTTGCATTAGGAATATGAAGGTAAGATATGATACAAGAAATCTAACTCATACAGAGGCATATTGATGTTGTTTTTCCCTTGCACTATCTGGAAATGGATCAGAAAAGGAAACAGCTAGTAGTGGTTGAAGGTACCCCCTGCCATGCACTGAGTATGTATTTAGATGTGTTGGTCCATTAGAGCAGATATTTTCTCTGTGGGAACATAATAACTGACCACATTGGGGCATCCTGAATGACTGGGTTTGTGGGTTTTAGGAAGCACGTAGAAGATGAGAGAGTGAAGTGTAGTGGGTTTGAGGGGACAGACAGTCAGGGGAGAGGTTCTGGGATGGACACAAGGATTTAAAGAGGGACATGAGTTCCTGATAGGTATCTGAACCATGGTCATCACATCTGTAATGATGAGCAGTTGGTCTCCAAACACATCAAGGGTCTCACCGACATCTTCACAGAACGAAATTGTTCCGGCATAACATCAACCGTCGGCATGTCGGCCTAGAATGTAACAGTAGAGAAGGCAGTGAGGCAACATCAGCCAATAGTATGCTGACTAAGATGAGACCATGACAATTTTTTTTTTTTTTTGGTCATCAGTCTACTGACTGGTTTGATGCGGCCTGCCACGAATAGCACTTGCAACCTACATCCTCAATTATTTGCTTGACGTATTCCAATCTCTGTCTTCCTCTACAGTTTTTGCCCTCTGCAGACACCCAATTGAATCTGTAGGCCCTCCTTCTTTTCTGCATCTGAACTGAACTTGTCCTATGTTCTCCTCTATTTTCCTTTCTACTCCTCTCAGCACTAACCTGATCACAGCCTGGGTAACACGGCATATAAAACTAATTGTACCACAATATTTACACTGATTGTTATTGCATTTCTTTGGTAAAAAAACTATTATGGTCTTCAGGAGATCTTCAGGCCAAATATCTGCCATGCATTCTATTGATCAGATTTATAATTCTAGTTATATCATAATATCCTAAGGCTTTCAAGGCCTCAGATGGTATTTCATGACAGCCCATCACTTTCCCTTCCTTAAGATCCTGGATTGCTTTCTCCATCTCCAATTTTTCTATTATTGCTCCCAGGTGATTTTTGTTACAATCTTGTTCACGCTCTTATTCTAATCCTTCATGATAGCCATAGAATGTTTTATTCGAAGAAATTCTTTAATTTTCTTGGTTTCTTTAAATAAAACACTTAGCTGTTGCCCTATCCAAGTTTATTGGTATTTAATACTGTGAATATATGTATCTGTGTTTACAAACACATCAGTTCTTGACTGTTGTGTACTTTTGACAGCTTCACCTTCAGTTTTTTATTTCCATTTTTCTCATGAATAATAAGCCTGAGGATGTTTCAAAATTCGTGTAAGTTCAAGAGCCATGCAGATGAAGCCACAGGCAGAAGATAGTCCGTTATAAATACGTGATGCATATTTTATTAGTGAATTACTGTTATCAGTGTTGAATTGCTAACAGACCCATCATAACATTAGTCTTGGATGGTTTTTTTTAGTGAGTAACATCTGGCCGCACTGTTAGTAAACACAGTGTACAGTGAAGTGCATGAGAGCAGCTCTGCGATTTTCGGCAGAGTGTGTTCAAGTATGGCACATGTGTAATTTCTGCATCTGCACATTCTTCATGCACTTGTACTAGAAAAGGAGCATAGACATGTGGATACTGTCAGTCGTACCTAGCCAAAAGCAAGGTTGAACCACCTAAAGATGTCGGACATTTGCTCCAAGGAAATATTGTGGAATTTGCACAACGTGATCTGGCAGTAAACCCGTGAAGACTATTTACAGCATATCCACTAGGAAAGCTTGAAGAGTCACACTTAAGTGTTGTTTCAACCTATTTGTAACAGATGTAGCAGCCCGCCTCTGAATCATTTTGAAGTCTTCATTTAATCTAACATGGTATTTTTGTACACACATCATGCAGAAACTACTGCACAAAATTGGATGCCATTTCCACAGTTGTATTGTTGGATGTCTAACTTAAAATGTGATACACGTTTCATTTTGATAAACCACCTAGAAGCTGAGTTTTCTATACATGTAGAGTGTTTCCTTTAACTGGGTCAGTATTGGGAAATTAGAATCCGTAAGAGATAGAGGGAACCTGTCTTAGGAACTATTAGGTGCTTTTTGTAAAAACAGTTTCACCCTAATCAAATTTTTGGTGAAATGTGAGTTGTCCATGAACATGAGTAAAATTGACAAGTATTTTTATTTTTTTGTGTGGATTGGTTCAGTTTTGTGTAAGGATCGTTTTATTATATTGGAAGAAAAAAATAGGGACAGCAGACTTTTTATAAAACTACACTAAAAAAACAGGAGAAAAATGATAGACTCTGTACAAAGTAGTATAGTGGAAAATTTTATCACCATAATAATAATTTTGACAATTTAATCCTGTTATCCACAGACATTCTTGAATTCATTCTTGGAGCTGTGTAACTTTTGTCACTGATGAATTTGACGAGTTCACACTGCCATTAGGATTGATAGGTTAGTTGAGTTGACACTCAAAATCTAATAACATTGATAAGTTTCTGCAAGACATCTGGTGAAAGAATCACAGTATGGGAGGCATCACTGTTTTATTTTGTGTTGATTTCCACCAGACTCTACACATTGTAACTCAAGGAACTGGAGCCGATGAAGTGAACACGAATCTCAAAAGCTCCATGCTCTGGCCCTGGGTACAGAAACTTAGTCTGATGCAGAAGATGAGCACTCAGTTGGGTGGCAATCCACAAGCACGAGAATTCTTGGACATTTTATTAAAAATCGGCAAGGGTATATTGCCCAAACTGAATGGGTGACTGTTTCTACCAGGGGGCCCTTTGGTTTAATTGTTCCTTTGGTGGTGGAACTTATTTGTCTCATTTATGGAGATGTATCCCAAACAACATGTCATGGGAATTCTTGGCTAAGTGAACAAGCAGTACTAAGACCTGAAAGTGGTCAAGTAGCTGCTACAAACTAGAGAATTTCAGCAAAAACTGATGGGAAAAAGGTGATATATCAGTCCATAAATACATTTCTGGACTAGACCAATACTATCACTTATGTGGTAGAGTTTCTTAACTCCCATTCTGCATCTAGACTCCCGATACATAACATAGCACAGAAAGTGGATAATCCAATTTTGTTGCTTTGAAACTTAACCTTCCCAAAGCTGTCTAATGGAACTTGACTTAAAATGGTGTCAATTCATAATAATGTTGTAGAAGCTGAAATTCTCACAGGCTGTCAAGCTGGTGAAATAGCTTTCATACTATGCAGACCCCTCATTCCTAACAATTTCCCTTTCCATTTCAAATGCGCGCAGTTTCCTGTGAGCATTTGCTTTGCAATGACCATCAATAAGTCACAAAACAGACAGTTTGAGCTGCTGGCATTGACCTCATGGCAAACTGTTCCTCACATAGGTAGTGCTATGTAGCTTGCTTGTGGATCACTTGTTCAGATAATTTGTTTATAATGGATACTATGGGCAAAACATGAAATGTTTTATTCAAAGCAATTCTTTAATTTTCTTGGTTTCTTTAAATAAAACACTTGGCTGTTGCCCTATCCAAGTCTATTGGTATTTAATACTGCGAATATATGTATCTGTGTTTACAAACACATCAGTTCCTGACTGTTGTGTACTTTTGACAGCTTCACCATCAGTTTTTTATTTCCATTTTTCTCATGAATAATAAGCCTGAGGATTTTTCAAAATTTGTGTAAGTTCAAGAGCCATGCAGATGAAGTCACAGGCAGAAGATAGTCCGTTATAAATATGTGATGCAGATTTTATTAGTGAATTACTGTTATCAGTGTTGAATTGCCAATATTGAATTACATATGTATATGGATATATTAATAAAATTGTATGAAGAAATGGACATACTCCATCTAAGATCATAATAAAGAAATTTATTTTTCCCCTAACTGGTTTTCTGGTGTTGTTGTTGTTGTGGTCTTCAGTCCTGAGACTGGTTTGATGCAGCTCTCCATGCTACTCTATCCTGTGCAAGCTTCTTCATCTCCCAGTACCTACTGCAACCTACATCCTTCTGAATCTGCTTGGTGTATTCATCTCTTGGTCTCCCTCTACTATTTCTACCCTCCATGCTGCCCTCCAATACTAAATTGTGATCCCTTCTTCTGGTCAAGTTGTGCCACAACTTGTGCTTCTATTCTCTTCTTGTCTAAACTGTTTATCGTCCATGTTTCTCTTCCGTACACGGCTACACTCCATATAAATACTTTCAGAAACTACTTCCTAACACTTAAATCAATACTTGATGTTAACAAATTTCTATTTTTCAGTAACACTTTCCATCCCATTGCCAGTCTACATTTTATGTCCTCTCTACTTCGACCATCATCAGTTATGTTGCTCCCCAAATAGCAAAACTCCTTTACTACTTTAAGTGTCTTATTTCCTAATCTAATTCCCTCAGCATCACCCGACTTAATTTGACTACATTCCATTATCCTCGTTTTGCTTTTGTTGATGTTCATCTTATATCCTCCCTTCAAGACACCATCCATTCCATTCAACTGCTCTTCCAAGTCCTTTGCTGTCTCTGACAGAATTACAATGTCATCGGTTTTCTGGTAGGAGATGAAAAATAACATTTATTCACTTGTGCCATATCTGTTTATTGGAATATGTTGTCACCCTTCTCACCTTCTTCCAGGTGCCGTCATGGTTCTTCATATTGAGAATTTGGAGAATTGCATTTTCCATTAACTGCACAAATTTATTATTTATTTTCTATCTGTTTAAGTCATAGCAACCATATTCACAGGAAGAAGAAAAGATCTACATCAGAGGTATATGCAATTCAAATTTCCTTTGAATAAACCAAAAATCATCTGTGTCATAAAATGCTTACAGAACCACTTGTAACAGGCCTTGATTTCAATATCTGCACAAAATTTACTTCAATATGATTAAATAGAATGATTTTAAAATAGTTAACACTAACATTGAGAAAAGTAGAATGACCATTAAGGTAGTAACATGAAGTCTAACCTCAGCTGTATCTAATTTATTGGTTTTTTCTTTCCTGTGACAGTGGTTGCTATGACCAAAACTGGTTGAAAATAAATAACAAATTTGTACAGCTCATGGCAGCCATGCAACCCTTCTAATTACTGACAGCTGTATGAAGTCACCTCATTAAACTGTTAGATTATGAGGAACATTTTTGCTTGAATCATGTCTGATAGGCAAATTTGAAAGAGAACAGATGTTGTATTCTCAGCAAATTGTTGAGCAATGACCAATATTTCACAATTGAAAATAATTCACAAGTGAATCTTGTAAAACCTGTCCTGTCAGTCATCTATAGGAATATCATCAAACAACTAAATACAGCACTGTTATGTCTTGATGTTATAGGCAAAAGTGGCACTCAGTGCTAGCTCATATAACCTGTTCTTTATTGCTGTCTGTACTAAATTCATAACACTACTCTGTAATACACCCACCTCACTATCCACACTGTCTGAATAATCATCCACTAACTGAAATTCATTAGTTACAAAAGTGAGCATAATTGTTCATTTAAAACAGCTCACCAGAAGTAGCACAACACATCTTTAGTTCATCCCTACTTGAGCTCTGTTTTCCAAAAAAAACTTACAAAAATCAGTCATGCACACAGGAAGAAAAAAAGCTGTACATTAGATGGATATGCGATACAAATTTCCATTGGATAAATTGAAAACCATCAGAGTCATAAAATGCTTACAGAGCCACATGTAACAAGCCATGATTTCAATACCAGCACTAAACTTACTTCACTGTATTAAATGGAATGATTTTAATATAGTTAACAGTAGGATTGGCAATAACAGAATGACCTTTAAGATAGTAATATGAGAACTGACCTCAGTTGTATTGCATATCCATTTAATGTATAGCTTTCTCCCTTCCTGTGATGACGATTGCTATGAGCAAACTGCTAAAAAATAAATGAATAACACTCAGCAGTTGCACTTATAACCTGCTATCAGAGTATCTAGTCAAACTTGAAAACGATTCAGTCAAATAAAAAAAGACAACAAAGGTAAGCATTTCACAGACTATTTTAAGATATAAAAGAACCTTTTTAGGAAAGTGATTAAAAAAAGCTAAAACAACCCACAACAACAAAGTAGTTATAGGGTCAGCAAACACATCAAAAGCAATATGGGATGTAGTAAAAAAAGGAAATAAACTAAAATGTTAAAAATCAAGCAGACATTGTTATAAAAGATGATCATGGTGTGTTACTCAGAAATCTTATCATAGGAAATTACATAAATAACTACTTCATAAATACTCTTGTCAACCTGAATAAAAATTGCCTTGTAAATAGAACTCCATAATAGAAGACAGGAAGTAGAAATTACCTCAGCCAACATTAAAAACCAAAGTAAAATCTGATTTTCAGACTTTACTAATTTGGGTACCACAGATAAGTGTTCTAGGGCCTCTCTTGCTTGTAATTTATGTAAATGAGTCAAAATTCCAGTGAGCAGTACTCATATAACCGTGTTTGCTGATGATACAAATGTTGTTGTAACTGATGTACATCTACATCTACGTGGTTACTCTGCTATTCACAGTAAAGTGCCTGGCAGAAGATTCAATGAACCACCTTCAAGCTGTCTCTCTACCGTTCCACTCTTGAATGACTCGGGAAAAATGAGCACTTCAGTATTTCTGTACAAGTCTTGGTTTCTCGTTTTTTATTGTGATGATCATTTCTCCCTATGTAGGTGGGTGCAAACAGAATGTTTTTGCTATTGGAGGAGAAAACTGGTGATCGAATTTTCATGAGAAGATCCCGTCGCAGTGAAAAACGCCTTTGTTTTAATGATTGCCACTCCAATTCGCTTTTTGTGGCACTATCTCCCTTATTCTGTGATAATAAAAAATGATCTGCCCTTCTTTGAACTTTTTTGATGTCATCTGTCAGCCTGTGATGAAGCAAGCTGGGATATTTTTACTTCGCCTCTTGTTTTGCCATCTGCCTCCTTAAAATTCTTTTTTTGTACTTTTAACTATTTACCATTAACATATGTGAATATAGTCTGCATTTTCATAAAAGAGAAAGGTTGGCCCTCAGTTTTAAAGAATATAACACCAGATCAAATTTTGTTCTTAGATTTATGTATGTACTTTATTTGCTAATTTATTTTGACTAAGCCTAGTTAGTATTTTTTGTTATAGGATGAAATCAGTAATTTGTTCATAACTTAAATTCTGTTGTTGAATATAAACAAATATAATTCTGTAATAGCCATAAACATTTGGAGGAAACACTAATAGTATTCTTAAAAGATCTATGTGGCTCTATTTGAAAACATGTTAGCAAAGCCAGCTCTTAATAAATTACAAAGTAATTAACAGTTTTGTCAAAAGTATTGTTTGCATAACTTATATTTGTTAATTTCATAGTTTAAACAAATAATTCAGCCTAACTCTTGTAGTGGAATAAACTCTTAAATAGATAGAATTTTTTGATGTATTCAGTTAATTTAATGAGTTAAGTTTTAATTGTAATTTCAGTAAATTTAACTTCAAACAATTAGTAGTTTCAGCGCCAATTATTGTGAGGATATATAAGGGCCCAGTTTTTGGTCCTGAGACAATCAGTCCACAGCCAAGTTTCACACGAGGAACCTGTGTTGGTTAGAATGACAACACTGCATCAACTTAACAGTGAAATAACTGTTACAGTAATAGGCAATGACAGTGTCTGTTCCATACATATCTGATTATTCCGAAAGAACTGTGAATTATATGGTTATGTTTTTACTGCTCATTGACGTTCAACAGGAAACTCTTGTAGCAGTATGTGGATGTTTGCTGCTAGCTATTAATGAGGCTTATGGGAAGATATAAAAATAGTGCACTGGCCATATATAACTATGTATTATTTGGGGACTTGTGAAAAGTGAAAGTAGAAGACTGTGAAATGCAATGCTGCATCTGTCAGCTACATCATTTGCAGTAGACAGTACTGCACCTGCACCCCCTATTTTTTTAGCCAGTATGTCGACACTGAGGACAACAAATGATCAACGAAGAGATAAAGCGGGGCAAGCATCGTTTCAAGTCCCACCTGATGCAGATCCCACATTGCTTAGCAATACTCCAGAATAGGGCAGACAAGTGTGTTGTAAGCAGTTTCTTTAGTAGATCTGTTGCATCTTCTAAGTGTTCTGCCCGTGAATCACAATCTTTGTTTTGCTCTACCCACAACAGTATCTACGTGATCATTACAGTTTAGGTTATTTGTAATTGTAATCCCTAAATATTTAGTTGAATTTACAGCCTTCACATTTGTGTGACTTATCATGCAATCAAAATTTAGCAGATTTTAAAATTTAGCAGATTTCTTTTAGCGCTCATGTGAATAACATCACACTTTTCTTTATTCAGGGTCAAATGCCACTTTTCACACCACACAGATATCTTATCTAAATCATTTTGCAATTTATTTTGGTCATCTGATGACTTTACAAGATGGTAAATGACAGCATCATCTGCAGATAATCTAAGAGCTCTACTCAGATTGTCTCCTGTGTCGTTAACATAGATCGAGAACAATAGAGTGCCTATAACACTTCCTTGGGGAATGCTGGATATTACTTCTGTTTTACTCAATGACTTTCTGCCTATTGCTACGAACTGTGACCGTTCTGAAAGGAAATCTTGAATCTGGTCTCACAACTGAGGTGACATTCCATAGGCACGCAGGAAGATGCTTGTAAGGAATGGAGTCGAAAGCCTTCTGGAAATCTAAAAATATGGAATCAAGTTGACATCCCCTGTTGATTGCACTCGTTACTTCATGGGTATAAAGAGCTAGTTGTGTTTCAGAAGAACGATGTTTACTGAATCCGTGCTGACTATTTGTCAATAAATCATTTTCTTCAGGGTAATTCATGATGTTCGAACACAGTATATGTTCCATAGCCATACTGCAAATCAACATTAGTGTTATGGGCCTGTAATTCAGCAGATTACTGCTGTTTCCCTTTTTGGGTATTGGCACGACTTGAGCAATTTTCCAGTCTGTAGGTACGGAACTTTCTGTGAGCAAATGGTTATATATAATTGCTAAATATGGTGCTATTGTATCAACATAATCTGAAAGGAACCTGACTGGTATACAATCTGGACTGGAGGCTTTGTCTTTATTAAGTGATTTAAGCTGCTTTCCTACACCACAGATATCTACTTCTATGTTTCTCATCTTGGCAGTCATTCTTGATTGGAATTCAGGAATATTTACCTTGTCTTCTTTGGAGAAGGAATTTTGGAAAACCGTGTTTAATAACTCTGCTTTAGTGGCACTGTCACCAGAGGTGTCATAATTGTTATTGTGCAGTGAAGGCATTGATTGTGTCTTGGCACTGGTGTGCTTTATGTATGACCAGAATCTCTTTGGGTTTTCTGCCAGGCTCTGAGACAGAGTTTCATTGTGGAAATTATTAAAAGCATTTCACACTGAACTTCTGTAAAACTTTGCCAATCTTGGGGATTTTGTGTTCTTTTAAATTTGGCATGCTTTTTTTTTTTTTGTTGCTTCTGCAACAGTGATTTGACCCATTTTGTGTACCAAGGGGGGGATCACTTATTAATGTATGTGGTATATATCTCCCTCTCCCAATTGTCATCGATACTATCTTTTTGAAATCATTCCACATATTTTCTACGCTTACGTGATCAGGTCAGAAGAAGTGGAGACTGTCTCTTAAAAAGGCATTTAGAGCATTTTATCAGCTTTTTTAAATAGATGTACTTTGCATTTCTTTTTGATAGTTGTAGGTGTTACGCTGTTCAGCCTAGCAGCAACTGCCTTGTGGTCACTAATCCCTGTATTCATTATGATACTCCCTATTTGTCCAGGACTATTTGTTGCTAAGAGATCAAGTATTCTTTCACAACCATTTACACTTTGGGTGGGCTCATGAACTAATTGTTCAAAATAATTTTCTGAGAAAGCATTTAGTACAATTTTGGACAACGTTTTATGCCTGCTGCTGGCTTTAAACGTATATTTTTTCCAGCATATCAGGGTAAATTGAAGTCACCACTGACTATAATTGTATGAGTGGGGTACCTATTTGAAATGATGCTCAAGTTTTCTTTGAACTGTTCAGCAACTATATTTTCCAAGTTGGGGAGGGGGGGTGGCTTAAAATGATCCAATTAATAGTTTAGTCTGTTTGTCAGGTATGACCTCTACCCATACTATTTTGCAGGAACTATCTACTTCAATTTCATTACAAGGTAAACTACTTCTGACAGCAATAAATACTCCACCACCAACTTATTTAATCTATCCTTTCTGAACGCTGTTAGGTTGTTTGAAAAAATTTCAGCTGAACTTATTTATGGCTTTAGCCAGCTTTCTGTACCTATAAATATTTGAGCCTCAGTTCATTCTATTAGGGCATGGTGCTCTGGTTCTTTCCCAACACAGCTACAACAATTTACAATTACAGCACCGATTATCTGCCCCCTTTTAGCCACATGCCCTTGCCTATTGCCAGCATCTGCAAACAGAGTTTTGGAATATTTACAAAATTTGTTTGAAATGAACTTGTTGACGTTGAAGTAACTGGGTAGATAAAAAAATATACTCATCAAGCAGTGACAGCAGAACTCACTCATCAAGAAGGTTTTACTTTGCAAGCTTTCAGAGCTAGTGGCTCCTTCTTGCAGGAGAAGGGTATGAAGGGGAAGGAAGAAGGATGAAGGAAAAGGACTGGAGAGTTTTAGGAAAAGGGGTAAAGTTTGGAAAAGTCACCCAGAACCCCAGGTCAGTGAACACTTACTGGACAGGATGGGAAGAAAAGACTGATTGTTAGGGTCGGCACCAGATGAGATTTGAAAACCTGGGACCTTAAAGATGGAAGACGGGGTACCCTACTCATTCGCATGGTCTCACCACTATCGAACACTATTTTTCCCAATGTCCTTCAGTCTCCAAACCAGTACCTTATTCCTCATGCACTTAACTAACTTAACCCATAACAACTTCGCGGCACAGCCATGGGCACCTGCATTGTATCCTTCTATACCACCCTTTTTATGGGTCATCTAGAGGAGACCCTCCTAGACTCCCAAACCCCTAGTGCAGTTTATGTTCACTGATGATATCTTCATGATCTGGAATCAGGGTCAAAACACTATCTTCATTCCTTCACAAGCACATCACATTCTCCCCATCTGTTTCATGTGGTCCCCGTCAACACACAGTGCCATCTTTCTAGATGTTGACCTCCTCCTCTCTGATGGCTCCAACCTACCTCTGTCCACATTAAACCCATCAACCACCAATAGTAACTGCATTTCTACATCTACATCTACATCTACATCTACATCTACATCCATACTCCGCAAGCCACCTGACGGTGTGTGGCGGAGGGTACCTTGAGTACCTCTATCGGTTCTCCCTTCTATTCCAGTCTCGTATTGTTCGTGGAAAGAAGGATTGTCGGTATGCCTCTGTGTTGGCTCTAAATCTCTCTGATTTTATCCTCATGGTCTCTTCGCGAGATATACGTAGGAGGGAGCAACATACTGCTTGACTCTTCGGTGAAGGTATGTTCTCGAAACTTCAACAAAAGCCCGTACCGAGCTACTGAGCATCTCTCCTGCAGAGTCTTCCACTGGAGTTTATCTATCATCTCCGTAACGCTTTCGCGATTACTAAATGATCCTGTAACGAAGCGCGCTGCTCTCCGTTGGATCTTCTCTATATCTTCTATCAACCCTATCTGGTATGGATCCCACACTGCTGAGCAGTATTCAAGCAGTGGGCGAACAAGTGTACTGTAACCTACTTCCTTTGTTTTTGGATTGCATTTCCTTAGGATTCTTCCAATGAATCTCAGTTGGCATCTGCTTTACCGACGATCAACATTATATGATCATTCCATTTTAAATCACTCATAATGCGTACTCCCAGATAATTTATGGTATTAACTGCTTCCAGTTGCTGACCTGCTATTTTGTAGCTAAATGATAAAGGATCTATCTTTCTGTGTATTTGCAGCACATTACACTTGTCTACATTGAGATTCAATTTCCATTCCCTGCACCATACGTCAATTCGCTGCAGATCCTCCGGCATTTCAGTACAATTTTCCATTGTTACAACCTCTCGATACACCACAGCACCATCTGCAAAAAGCCTCAGTGAACTTCCGATGTCATCCACAAGGTCATTTATGTATATTGTGAATAGTAACGGTCCTATGACACTCCCATGCGGCACACCTGAAATCACTCTTACTTCGGAAGACTTCTCTCCATTGAGAATGACATGCTGCGTCCTGTTATCTAGGAACTCCTCAATCCAATCACACAATTGGTCTGATAGTCCATATGCTCTTACTTTGTTCACTAAACGACTGTGGGGAACTGTATCGAACGCCTTGCGGAAGTCAAGAAACACGGCATCTACCTGTGAACCCGTGTCTATGGCCCTCTGAGTCTCGTGGACGAATAGCGCGAGCTGGGTTTCACATGACCGTCTTTTTCGAAACCCATGCTGATTCCTACAGAGTAGATTTCTAGTCTCCAGAAAAGTCATTATACTCGAACACAATACGTGTTCCAAACTTCTACAACTGATCGACGTTAGAGATATAGGTCTATAGTTCTGCACATCTGCTCGACGTCCCTTCTTGAAAACGGGGATGACCTGTGCCCTTTTCCAATCCTTTGGAACGCTACGCTCTTCTAGAGACCTACGGTACACCGCTGCAAGAAGGGGGGCAAGTTCCTTCGCGTACTCTGTGTAAAATTGAACTGGTATCCCATCAGGTTGTAACGCCGGAAATGCATATCCTCCTATTTCCATCTATTGTACTATTATTTTTTTTCCTTGTTTTGTTACCTCAAGGTATGACATTTCTGTCTCTTTATATATTGTAATTGTTTTACTGTTTGTATATATATATATTTATGCACTTATGTCGATGTATAATTGGTTTGTTTCGTAAATATTATTTGTATTTTTACGCTGGGTCTTGCCTAGGGAAAACTGCTATCGAACGATTACATCGATGGGTCGTGTGAAGAATCAAAGTGTGTAGGATCTTTGGTAGTGTTAACTCTGCCGCGTGGAGCGCGGGCAGAGCAAAGTAGGAGTCTGGCTGGAGTAGCGAGTGGAGCAGGTGTGTTGTGTGACGCTCCCGCGAGTTGCCGCGCTTTCGGGGTTTGGCAGCATGTAATTGCGCTCGACTCGCGATGATAGTTTCTGACATGGTGTCGCGGACGGGAAGCATTAGCTGGCGCACATCAAGAGCCCGTTTCGCCTGGTGACCGTGTCAAGAAGAAGGCATAAATACTCGTTTTTATTCCGAAATTAGCAGAATCGAGAAAAGTGTAGGAGAATCAGTTGCTCCGATCATCGAGAATAAGGTGACGGAACAAATTCAATTAGTGAAAAAAGAGGATCAAAAGAAGGTGAAAACTTTAAAGGCTTTAGTATCCGAAGTAGATACCAAAGTGACGAAGCAGGCTAATACCTGCGAAGAGAAAAAAAGGGAAGTAGAAACGCTTGCGACAACCACTTGCCAAGTAATTACGAAAGTGTCGGAATTAGAAAAGAAACTTGACGAAAAACAGAGCTATGTGCCAATCTGGGCACATAGTTCGGAATTGTTGACGAAAGAGGAGCGGTTCGACCCCTTGAAAAAAGGCGGTATACACGCGACGGATTTCATTAAGAATTGTGAAAGAGTTTTACCCAGATCATGGACTAATGAGAGAAAAATTAATGCGATTATTGATGTGTTGGCTGGTGATGCCAAGCGTTGGGGCTTAAACCTCAACATTACGGACCTGACTTTTGATGAATTTAAAAATTTGTTTCTGGCGGAATACTGGTCAGAGCAAAAACAGCAAAGTGTCTGGCGCGAATTTGTCGTATCGAGGCCTTTCGATGCGAATTCGCGCGGTTCGATAAAGGAGTTTTGTGAGGGCTGGATCCGGAAGTTGGAATACTTGCGTGATCGCCGCACGGAATCCGAAATAGTCTGGGAACTCTACAAAAAGCTTCCAGATGATACAAAACGCTACGTAAGAAGCAATTACAGAACAATAAATGGTTTCCTGGAAAGAGTGGAGGACGAGGACAATTGGCGCAATAATCGCGACAGTGGTAGAGGCCGTGGTAACAACAACGGGTACCACGGCAACCACAACAACGATAACCATGGGAATAATGCATACCGCAACCATGGCAGCAATAACAATAATGGTTCGGATCGTAATAACAATCGGTACAATGCAAATAATAACAGGAATGACGGAAACCAGTATCATACTAACGTGATACGGGCTTCACAGAATAGTAATAACGCCAGAGGGTGTGATCAGCCGTCTCAGCAGCATCCGGGGACCGTATCTGCTGGGACGAGACAGGGAAACCATTAGCCGCGCCGGTGAGGGGCCGACCGGGCGTGGAGAAATTTTGGCGGCCGAATAGCAGGAGAAAACCCAGGTGTCGTCGATATGAAAATTCCGTGTGGAATAATCAACGGCGGGAGAGTGTGCCAGTGTTAGGAGAAAGGAGTGCGCCCACAAGTAGTAGATCAGCTGTATACACGGCAGTAGGAAGTACATTCACTGTCAGTGAGAACAATTTAAGTAGTGTTCCGGAAATCGATTATAAAGTGGCAGCTGTAATACCCACAGCGGAACTGGAGATTGAGTTTAAGAATGATTCGCTAGTGTTGAGAGAAGATCAGATGCCGGATAAAACGTCCGTCATCGAGCGAGGAGATGCAGAGAGGGATGAGGTCTGGTTAAGGCAGTTCGGTCGCTTATACGACGAACTAAGAGATTATAGGGGCCTGTATGGGAGAAGTGTTTATGGGGAGCGCGTGCAGGATTTTCCGCGTCTCGTCCCGCAGGAAGATAGTGTTTGTGAAATGATAGAAAGTTCTGGCCCTAACCGGCAGACTTTACTAGAAATAGTTGATGTTAATGGGGAGCACGAGCAAGATTGGTCGTGTTTCGTCCCGCAAGAGTTGGATGTTGAAGTAGTAACGGAAAGTTCTGGCCCTAACCAGCAGACCTTACCGAAAGTTTCAGTGGTAGAAGTAGCCGACCCATCCGACGCAAACCTCCAGTTTAAACATTGCGAAAGTATTAAGGAGAAAGATTGCGAAAATTTTAGTGATAGCCGGACACGATTGGTAGAAAACCACGTAGATTACAATGTGTAAGAGGTTAGAGCTGACGTTATACGGTCAGACGATAACAGTGTGGGTTGCGCAGATCTAGAGGAAGTAATTGCAGATACTACTGGGCACATTTCTCCAGGTAGATTGGCAGATGAGATCAATCTGGCTAAAGAGGAATCAACGAAGGTGGCAATTAGTGACTTGATAGCAAAGCAACACTCGCTAGTTGACGAGTTACAGGAAAAGGTTTCGGTATTGGAGGCGAAGCTACAGACAAAGCCTCAGGACAAACGTGTTGAAATTAAAACTGTATGTGAACAGAGGCTGAAAAAGCCGCCAGATAAGCCGGATTTGGGATCAAAGCCGGATGGTTTTTTCTGGAATGACCTGGATATAGACGAGGATTTACTGTGGGAAAATAAAGAAACAGTCGAGGACAAGTGTAGACGGGTAGTAGTGTCTGTTAATATGCATGACCTACAACTAAACGTGTTGATTGACACCGGTGCAGAATTGAGTGTTGTATCTGGGAAAATATTTGAGTTACTGAAAGATAGACCTGGCATCGTAGTTATGCCAGTAACAGGAGTGAAAATTATCGGTGCTACTGGGAAGGCCAGTAAACCGGTCACAAAACAGAATTTTGTCCACTTCGAGATATGTGGGGCACGATTTGAACAAGAGTTTGTCGTCGTGCCAGACTTGACTACGGAAGTAATTATCGGGTTAGATTGGCTATTAAAGTACCGTGCAGTGATTAATTGTGAAAGCAAAACTTTGACATGTACGTCACAAGATAAAACAATAGTAGTTAGTTTTGACGAGGCAGGAGACGGTGTGCATAGGCAATACCAGCCTATACACATTGTTAACTGGCCGGATGCTATTGACGTAGGTATGAATTTGAACTACTGTAATGTGAGGAATCTCGGCATTGACAATAGTGTAGAAAGTGAATTGGAAAGTATTGTAGACGGTGTGTCAAACGTAACACACGAACAAAGACGAGGCCTGTATGAAGTAATAATGAAGAATAAGAGTGTGTTTTCAGACAAACCGGGACTTGTGGAAGGATATAAATGCAAGTTGCATGTGATTCCGCACGAACCATTCTTCGTGAGACCGTATGCCATACCGCTGTCCAAAAAGGAAGCAGTGCAACGGGAGACAGATAAGATGATCGAATGGGGAGTGATTGAAAGAAGTACGAGTCCATATAATAACGGTTTGGTCATTGTAGCAAAACGGAATGGTAGTGTGCGTATTGTGATTGATGCACGCACGTTGAATAGGGTCGTTCAACGTGAAACAGACAGACCAGAGAGTATGGAGGACATTTTGCAACGTTTTCATGACGTTAAATTCATGACTAGCCTCGATCTGACGGCTAGTTACTGGCAAATAGAACTCGAAGAAGAATCTAGGCCATACACCGCCTTCTTGTTTGCGGGCAGGTGTTATCAGTATAGAGTACTGCCGTTTGGACTTAATATATCTCTGTCTGTATTCATCAGGGCCCTAGATAAAGTGCTAGGACCGGCTTTGAGTTCAAGATTAACTGTATATGTTGACGACCTATTGTTGGCCAATGCCACTTGGCATGACCATTGTGACCTGTTAGATGAAGTTTTTAGAGCATTGCGCCGTGGCGGAATGACTCTAAAGCTAAAGAAATGCGAATTTGTGAAGCAGGAATTGAAATTTTTAGGGCGTGTAATTACCACTGCTGGTATTACAAAGGACCCAGAGAAACTAGAGGCAATAAGGAATTGTCCTCCACCCAAGTCTAAGAAACAGTTAAAAAGTTTTCTAGGGCTAACAGGATTTTACCGTAAATTTGTAAAAGGACAAGTGTTTAATGATGAAAATTTGAATAACCTCTTACGCAAAAACGTTCCGTTTGTGTGGACTGACGGGTGTCAGGCCGCTTTCGAGAGATTAAAAGACGAGTTGTTAAGATCTAACATACTATTTCATCCTGATTTATCGCTACCCTTCCATCTGGGAACGGATTCGTCGAATTATGGGGTGGGGGTAGAACTGTTCCAAGAAGTTGGTAAAGGAGAGGATAAGGAACACCGGACGATAGCGTTCGCGAGTCGAACTTTATCAAAAAGTGAGCGAAACTACACGATTTCTGAGAGAGTGTCTCGCTATCGTGTGGGGATTCAAAAAGTTCAAGGGTTACCTATGGGACCGTAAGGTGATTATTCATACGGACCATAAGGCGCTCACTTATCTGAAGGATTGTAAACTACTTCACGAAAGACTGACTAGGTGGTCGCTGTATTTACAGCAATTTAACTATGACATCTGTAACGTAAAAGGGACCAACAATTGCGTAGCGGATGCGCTGTCGCGTTTGCCCGAGTCTAAACAAGAGATATTGAAAGATGAGTCAGATGGAGTGGTCAAATTATACTATTTTAAAGAAGTTGAGGGACGTAAATTAATAATGAACATCTGTAAGAATCTACGTCGTCATCAGAACGAGGACGGTTGTTTAAATATGGTGAAAACCCGATATGACGAAAGGAGTCCAGAAGGAGAAAAATTAAGGAAGTATTACAAGATATACGATCATATCTTGTACATATGTAAGGGTGAAGATAGTAATATTTGGCGGGTATGCTGGCCCACCAAATACGTCACGGAAATAATTGACTACTACCATTTGGCGTATGGTCACTGTGGACCAAAGAAATGTACGGAAAAGCTGAGTGAAGTAGCGCATTTTAACAACATGTTAAAACGCGTTACTGACAGAGTGAAAACTTGCGATTTATGTCAGAAGGTGAAGGTTACCAACTGTACGAGTCGTGGTCCTATGCAAAGTATAAGGCCTAACGACACCTTTGAATTACTGTGTGTGGACTTGTACGGACCTTTGCCCAAGTCATCAGGAAACTTCGCCTACATTTTAGTAGTGCTAGAAGCTTTTTCCAAGTTCATCAAACTATACCCGATTAGGAAAGCTACAGCCAAAGCGGTCTATAGCAAGCTTGTGAACGATTATTTTGTTCATATTGGTAAGCCCAAGGCGATTCTATCAGACAATGGGGCACAATTTACTTCTAAGTTGTGGAATGAAGGCATGGAAAGTAATGGGGTCGAGGTGATCCATATTTCAGCTTATTGTCCGGCTGAGAATCCCGCTGAGAGGTATATGCGCGAGCTAGGCCGACTTTGCCGTACCTATTGCCATCACAACCATAGGGCATGGGGCAAATATGTAGCAGTATTTGAGAGAATTATGAACACCTTGAGACATGAATCTACGGGATTTTCTCCAGAGGAAATCCTGTTGGGTGACAGAAGTAAAAGTTTAGTGGAAGAGATAATCAAATTCCCTCCACGGATTGACATTAGTATTTGTGTGAAAAAAGATCGTTTGCGAGAAGTAATGAAGCTAAAAGCCGATGCTCGCATACGTCGTCATGACACTAAAGTGCGTTTTGCTAAGTTTGCAATCGGAGACTTAGTACTTGTAAAAGCTCATGAGAAATCGAGCGAGATAGACAATGAAATCTCTAAATTTAAGTTTGTTTATAATGGACCATATAAAGTCATTGGTATACCTCACACAAATGCTTATTGCTTACAGTATCCAAGCTCTGGAAAACTATTAGGTATACGGAACATTGTAGACCTGAAATTGTACCAACCTAGGATTGATTAATACCACAGAATGGGTAATTTGTACAGTATGTAAAATAGAGTGTAATATTTAACGAATTGCTAGATTGCCATGCTTTTGACTGACCAAGGTCATTAAAGAAGTTGTAATTAATAATTAATTAATTTTGATTAATCAATTTAATTTTAATCAATTTAATCATGATCTAATCAACTGAAAAATCCAAGCTGCTAGTTTAAGTTTTCACCAGAGTCACAGTAGATTAAGGAATGTAAATATGATTTTGTAAATAGCTGTAAGCTTCCATAAATATGTGATTTACTAGTCATTGCCGATGTACTTAGACGCTGTTTTAAGTTTCAGGCTAGTACATGCGTGTGATGACGGACAGTGTTGAGTTATCCACTGTGATAGTGTTTATGGACTTCTTGAGATTACTCGGGAGTGAGTTTCACCGAAAGAATTCAGTGAAACGGACGTTCTGGAAATGCCGTTACAAGGGCGAGAGAGATCAAGCGTGCCGCACAGGCGGGCGCAACAATACTGGCGGGGCGGAACCGCTGTCGGCTCTTGTGCCGCTGTCGGCATTCTTTGTACTTGCGAGTACGGAAGGCGGAGTTGTTTTTCTTCCCGGACAGCTGATATGAAAGAATTCTGTTGTCAATATTTATGTTTTTGTCGATCTGCTGTATATTATTTTCTTGTTTAGCGTTAAGTGCATACTCATGACGAGAATATTAATTATGAAAAGTTTATATAAAATACGTATTCTATGTAATTAATTATTAATTTGATTTTTGATATACCTGTTTTCTATGACCATGTAATCTGATTAATTTTGTAAATAGTATTCCATTTCTTGATACTGCTAGGAATTTAGATTTTTAGAATAGCTAAACCAATTTCTATGTTTTCTATGAATTTTAATATGTTGTCACCCTGTTTTATTTTGATCAAGATGACAGAGTGGAATAAGATTAGGAGTGTCTCCACTCAATTATTATCGTCTAAAAATTGGTTTATGGTTAATTAGGCGAATGCTAAATTTTGTTGATGTTTTGAGCATATGCATTTCCGCTGTTTCTTTTTTTTTGGACATTTTCTGAGTCTGTTTACGTTACACGAACATCCTCAGACAATGTGGGGCACGTGTAACGCCGGAAATGCCTATCCTCCTATTTCCATCTATTGTACTATTATTTTTTTTCCTTGTTTTGTTACCTCAAGATATGACATTTCTGTCTCTTTATATATTGTAATTGTTTTACTGTTTGTATATATATATTTATGCACTTATGTCGATGTATAATTGGTTTGTTTCGTAAATATTATTTGTATTTTTACGCTGGGTCTTGCCTAGGGAAAACTGCTATCGAACGATTACATCGATGGGTCGTGTGAAGAATCAAAGTGTGTAGGATCTTTGGTTGTGTTAACTCTGCCGCGTGGAGCGCGGGCAGAGCAAAGTAGGAGTCTGGCTGGAGTAGCGAGTGGAGCAGGTGTGTTGTGTGACGCTCCCGCGAGTTGCCGCGCTTTCGGGGTTTGGCAGCATGTAATTGCGCTCGACTCGCGATGATAGTTTCTGACATGGTGTCGCGGACGGGAAGCATTAGCTGGCGCACATCAAGAGCCCGTTTCGCCTGGTGACCGTGTCGAGAAGAAGGCGCGCCAACATCCAGCTTCTGCAACAGCGACGGCCGACAATGAGTGACTGTCGCCACCTACTCGATCGACGGTTTCAAACCTTCAATCAACCAACAAGGAAGACTAAAAGCACGTAAAGTTTCAGAACTGTATGGCAGACCTCAGCTTTTCAAATTGTTCCATTTGCCTCGCAAAATTACAGCAACTTAGCATGAACCTTTGTTGCTCATTGTCCCAATTGCATTGCCAAGCAGGGTCCCTTCCTTTTCCGAAATGAACCCGAGTGTCGTTGAAATTCAAACGCCAGCATAATTCCATTTCACTGCTTTAATTTCAAAGTTCAATTTTAGTATTCATAGCTGGCTACAATAGTTAGATTACACAAGCACAAATTAAGAGTGCGAGTTTTGTTACCGTATTTTAGCCTACCTGTGACTGCAGCTCAGCTTGGTACGTACTAAATTTTACTATTGTTAATTGTTCAGAATCGTTTAATTCAAGTTCAAAGTTAAATCTCTTCTTTCTAAATTGCGTAGATTCAAGTAGCTTTAGAAATGATTGTTGAGGTAGTCCAAGACTAACTGTATTTCGATGTGCTTCAGAAAGAAAGCTCACTATTAACTTCAGTCACTAAATTAACTTTCGGTTTTCCGATTTCATTAATTCTTTTGCTAAATTAAGAGTAGCGAAATTTATTACTTCTGACAAACTTTCAGTTTTCACACTACACGTGTCAACCTTCAGTTGCCACGCTTCTAGTGCTAATTATATGTGTAATAACCTTTCTTTTTCAGTTATTATAGTAATTGTCCATAGGACTGGCGACCGTAATTTCCCCCAAATCTCAAATATCTAATTACCGTTAGTTGATTGTTAATGTAACGGCCGCACATTTACTTTCTTTATTAACTTTATCCCTATTTCAAAATTAATATCCACCAGTTTCACTTGCATTTTTCCTTTCATTTAGATGTAACCCTTTCCTCCCTCTTTACCGACAGGTTAACTTCGGTGACGATTGCTTTTTCCCAAATTTCCATTAGGTACACGCGGTTTAATTTTTCACTGTCATTAAGGTCGATAAGTGAGGGGGAGGTTACAAGGTCCAGAGGCCTTTCCTCTTTTGAGCGATTTTAATTGTTTCTCTATCCCTCTGTCGTCTATTTCAATATCTACCATTTTGTCATCTGTGTGACAATCTAGAGAAGGAACTACAGTGCAATCTTCCTCTGTGAAACAACTTTGGAAAAGACATTTAGTATTTCGGCCTTTAGTCTGTCATCCTCTGTTTCAGTACCATTTTGGTCACAGAGTGTCTGGACATTTTGTTTTGATCCACCTACCGCTTTGACATAAGACCAAAATTTCTTAGGATTTTCTGCCAAGTCAGTACATAGAACTTTACTTTCGAATTCATTGAACGCCTCTCGCATAGCCCTCCTCACACTACATTTCGCTTCGCGTAATTTTTGTTTGTCTGCAAGGCTTTGGCTATGTTTATGTTTGCTGTGAAGTTCCCTTTGCTTCCGCAGCAGTTTTCTAACTCAGTTGTTGTACCACGGTGGCTCTTCTCCATCTCTTACGATCTTGCTCGGCACATACTCAACTAACGTATTACGTACGACGGTTTTGAACTTTGTCCACTGATCCTCAACACTATCTGTACCTGAGACAAAACTTTTGTGTTGAGCCAACAGGTACTCTGAAATCTGCTTTTTGTCACTTTTTCTAAACAGAAAAATCTTCCTACCCTTTTTAATATTCCTATTTACAGCTGAAATCATCGATGCCGTAACCACTTTATGATCGCTGATTCCCTGTTCTGCATTAACTTTTTCAAATAGTTCAGGTCTGTTTGTCACCAGAAGGTCTAATATGTTATCACCACGGGTCGGTTCTCTGTTTAACTGCTCAAGGTAGTTTTCAGATAAAGCACTTAAAAAAATTTCACTGGATTCTTTGTCCCTGCCACCCGTTATGAACGTCTGAGTCTCCCAGTCTATATCCGGCAAATTAAAATCTCCACCCAGAACTATAACATGGTGGGGAAATCTACTCGAAATATTTTCCAAATTATCCTTCAGGTGCTCAGCCACAACAGCTGCTGAGCCAGGGGGCCTATAGAGATATCCAATTACCATGTCTGAGCCTGCTTTAACCGTGATCTTCACCCAAATCATTTCACATTTCCGATCTCCGTCAATTTCCTTCGATACTATTGCACTTCTTATCACTATAAACACGCCTCCCCCTTCACTGTCCAGCCTGTCTCTGCGGTATACATTCCAATCTGAGTTTAGGATTTCATTGCTGTTTACGTCTGGTTTCAGCCAACTTTCTGTCCCTAGTACGATATGAGCGTTGTGGCCATTTTTATTTCAACAGGTGTCATCCCTTTCTCACCAAAAAATCCCTTCCATACAGCCTGGCCACCCGGGGATGACATATCTGTAGTGACAAGAACTCTGTTACTCAGTGTGCTGAGGGTCTCACCAATATCTTCAAAGACAGCCACTACCCCAAATGTAGTCCACAAACAGATCTACCATGCTATTTCCCCTCCCCACTATCCCACACCACCCAATCTTCCCACCACCCCCAAGAACCAGCCACAAAGGAGAGTTCCCTTTGGCACCTAGTACCACCCCAGACTGGAAAAACAGAACCACTTCCTTCGCCAAGACTTTGATAACCTATCATCATGCCCTGAAATGAGGAACATCCTCACTGAGATACTTTCCACCCCTCCTAAAGTGGTGTTCCACTGCACACCCAACCTCCACAACATCCTAGTCCACCCCTGTGCCACTCCCAATCCCTAACCATTGCCACAAGGATCACATCACTGTGGAATCCCTAGATGCAAGACCTGCCCGATCCACACACCCAGCAGTAGTGTCACAGGTCCATCCTACCCCATCACGGGCTGGGCCATCTGTGAAAACAGCCATGTCATTCACCAGTTTTGCTGCAATCATTCTACAGCTTTTTATAGTGGTATGACTCTCCTTTTTCATCCCTCTTTTTCCCCACCTCCGTGCCCCACAACTTCCTGATGCTGCACCTGTTGACATTCTAGTCCCTTCGCACTCCACCAGACTGCATTCATCTCTCTCTTCACCAAAACACTACAATCCCTTTCCCTTCCCCGCCCCCTCCAGATTGCTGCTTGCTTCCCGTTGTATTCTGGCCTGAGATGCTGGAGATGGCGGTCATGTGTACATGAGGTGTGCTTGCTTGTGTGTGTCAATGATATATGTTTCTGATTTGATGAAGAAGGCTGTGGTCAAAAGCTTTATGTAAGTGTCTTTAATTGTGCCTGTCTGCAACTTAATGTGTCTTCTTTATGGTACGCAGCAATTTCTCTTTTCCTACATTGATATTCCTACTTGGAGTTTCCATTGTTTTACTTTATTCCTAAGTGACCCATATTGCTGTATATCTGTCTCTTCCTAGACATTTTGATATTTCTTCCTTTTTCCAGTCAGTTGAAGAATTTCTTCTGCTATCCAATGTTTCTTCACAATTACCTTCCTTGTACCTATGTTTGTTCAACTTCTGTGACAGCACTTTTTAGAGATGTTTGTTCTTCTTCAACTGAACTGGCTACTGTGGTATTCATTACCACAGCATCTTCTACAGCCTTTGAGTATGAGAAACACATCTCATCATTTCTCAGTAATTCAGTGTCCAATTTACACTGAAGAGGCAAAGAAACTGGTACACCTGCCTAATATGGTGTAGTGTCCCTGAAAGCACACAGAAATGCTGCAAAATGACATGGCATAGACTCGACTAATGTCTGAAGTAGTGCTGAAGGGAACCACCACCATAAATCTTGCAGGGCTGTCCATAAATCTGTAAGAGTACAAGGCAGTGGAGATCTCTTCTTAATAGCATGTTGCAAGAAATCCCTGATATGGTCAATAATGTTCATGTCAGGGAGTTTGGTGGCCAGCAGAAGTGTTTAAACTCAGAAGACTGTTCCTGGAGCAACTCTGTAGCAATTCTGGACTTGTGGGGTATCGCATTGTCCTGCTAGAATTTCCCAAGACTGTTGGAATGCACAATGGACATGAATGGATGTAGGTGATCAGACAGTATGCTTACGTACATGTCACCTGCCAGGGTTGTTTCTAGACATATCAGTGGTCCATATCGCCCAACTGCACACACCCCACATCATTACAAAGCCTCCACCAGCTTGAACAGTCTCCTGCTGACATGCAGGGTCTGTGGATTCATGAGGTTGCCTCCATACCCATACGCATCCATCTGCTTGATACAATTTGAAATGAGACTCATCTGACCAGACAACATGTTTTCAGTCATCAATAGTCCACTGTCAGTGCTGACAGGTCTAGGCACGGTGTAAAGTTTCATGTCATGCAGTCATCAAGAATACATGAATGGGCCTTCAGCTCTGAAAGCCCATATTGGTGATGTTTTGTTGAATGGTTTGCACACTGACACTTGTTGGTGGCCCAGCATTGAAATCTGCAGCAATTGTGGGTGGGGGGGTTTGCACTTGTGTCATGTTGAATGATTCTCTCCAGTCATTTCTGGTCCTTTTCTTGCAGGATCTTTTTGCAACTGCAGCGATGTTGGAGATTTAATGTTTTATCAGATTCCTAGTATTCACAGTACACTTGTGAAATGGTCATTCAGGAAAATCTCCACTTCATCGCTACCTGGAGATGCTGTGCCCATCACTCATGTGCTGACTATAGCACCATGTTAAAACTCACTTAAATCTTGATAACCTGCCATTGTAGCAGCAGTAACTGATCTAACATCTGTGCCAGATACTTGTTGAGTTATACAGGCATTGCCAGCCATAGTGCCATCTTCTGCCTGATCAAATATCTCTGTCTTTGAATATGCATGCCTATATAAGTCTCTTTGGTTCAAATGGCTCTGAGCACTATGGGACTTCACTTCTGAGGTCATCAGTCCCCTAGTACTTAGAACTACTTATACCTAACTAACCTAAGGACATCACACATATCCATGCCCGAGGCAGGATTCGAACCTGCGACCGTAGCAGTCGCGCAGTTCCGGACTGCGCGCCTAGAACCGCTAGACCACTGTGGCCGGCAGTTTCTTTGGTGCTTCAGTGTATTGCTACATTGATTCTTCCAGGTGATTTTTTTGAACTTCAGTCTACCATTCATCATTACTAAATTGTGATCCAAGTCTATGTCTGCTCCTGGATAGGCCTTAAAATCCAGTATCTGATTTTTAAATCTCTCTCTTTACATTATGTAATCCAGCTGTAATCTTCCCATTTCTCCAGGCCATTCCCAAGTGCACAAACTGCTCTTGTGATTTGTGAACAGTTTATTCACTATTACTAACGACAATTTATTGCAGAACTTGATTATTCTTTCTCCTTCCTTCTACCAAGTCCATGTTCTTGTGTAATTCTGTTTTCTATTCCTTCCCCTTTTACTGCATTCTAGATGCCTATGATTATTAGATTATCAACTCCCTTTGCACATGGAATTGCCCATTCAGTATCCTGTATATTTCTACTATTTCTTCCTCTTCTGCTTGCAACATTATCACATATCAGTGAACTCCTTGTTGTTGGCATCAGCTTATTGTTGATTCTGATCAAAATGGCCTATCGATGAACTGTTCACAGTAACTTACTCTCTGCCTTACTCTCCTATTCTTAATAAATCCTACTCCCATTATGCTGTTTTCTGCTCCTGTTGAAATTACTCTGTATTAGTCTAATCAGAAAACTTTATCTTCTTTCCATTTTTCTTCAGCGACCCTCACTATAATAGATAGAGCCTTACTTTTCCCCATTCAGTTTTTTCTAACTAATCCTACCATGTTCAAACGCCTAACATTCCACTCTCAGAATGTTACCTTTTCATTGGTTATTAAGCCTTTTTCTCATGTGTCCTTTACCATTGGCAGTCTACTCTTAGAGATCTGAATGGGGGACTAATCTGGAATCTTTTACCACTGGAGAGATTATCGTGACAGTTTTCTGTTACAGTCCCTATGTCATGTGGATACATTTATGTATCTTTAATAGAGTGTTTTCCATTGCTTTGTGCATGATCATGCCATTGATCTTTGGTGTTCTTCCACATTTTAGGGACATTTTCCTACCACAAGGGTAAGAGGTTGCCCTAAAACTCTGTCCACTCCTATTCTCTCTTTTCATGGCCTTTGGTGGAATGAGGGTCAAGTCTTTGACTGCCAGTGCTAATGTAATTTGTTCAAAATTTAACTACGGGGCTGTTTTCTTTTTTGAGACATCCTATGTCCCTTCTTTCTTTTGTCCAGTACAGCATGGCATGATGAAGGATTCTCTCTGCCCTTCTCCTTTGTAGGTGATGTTTCCATAATGTTTTATTTCTTCAATCTTTTTGTTAATATTATGAATATGTAGTTCATTCCTAGTATCTTCATTTCTTATGTGATCTTCCCTGGTAACACCTCTCAGTTTCCTGAGAAATATCATTTTTGCCATGTGTAGTTTACTTTTATAATGTTTTTTAGGGATCCATGACTCACTTTCCCACATACTGACTGATTTGTTAATCTTATTTTCTATATTCTTGTCCATATCATAGCATATGTTGCATCCAAAAAAAATAATGTTGGGGACCAGTCATTATTTCTTTTGCCAGTCATGACTTTAATTTTCTTTGTTGATATTTGAATATTATATTCTCTTTTACTTAACTGATGCACTTTATTCATGCAAGCTCTAGTGTATTGTTAAATATGACATACTATCTCTGTGTATTACTGTCAGACCACTCTTCACCCATATGCCATCTTGGATGTTGTTGGGGCAGAACTAATGGTGTGTGAGTGTCTGTGGAGGAATGCAGTTCGTACACTGCTTTCTGTAGCTCATCTTCACCTTCTCCCAAAAGGGTTACAACATCTGCATACATAAGGATATTAACATATTTATTTCTGTCAATCTGCAGACCTAGATTTATGTCAGTCTGTGTTTCTTAATCAAATCATTTATATATACCGATATAATAGAGGTAAATTAATGATACGAATATAATATAATATAATATAGTATAATATAATATAATATAATATAATATAATATACAGTGTTACACCGTCCGGGTTATCTGGATACTTCCCACTAACACCAACCTGTCAGAACTCCGGAGATGGGAACTTGCCCTTCAGTATATCCTCTCTTCTCGTTATCCGCCAGGCCTCAACCTCCGCTAATTTCAAGTTGCCACCACTCATACCTCACCTGTCTTTCAACAACATCTTTGCCTCTTTACTTCCTCCTCGACTGACATCTCTGCCCAAACTCTTTGCCTTTACAAATGTCTGCTTGTGTCTGTGTATATGTGGATGGATATGTGTGTGTGTGCGAGTGTATACCTGTCCTTTTTTCCCCCTGAGGTAAGTCTTTCCGCTCCCGGGATTGGAATAAATCCTTACCCTCTCCCTTAAAACCCACATCCTTTCGTCTTTCCCTCTCCTTCCCTCTTTCTTGATGAAGCAACTGTTTGTTGCGAAAGCTTGAATTTTGTGTGTATGTTTGTGTTTGTTTGTGTGTCTATTGACCTGCCAGCGCTTTTGTTTGGTAAGTCTCAAAATCTTTGTTTTTAGATACATTTATATATACCATAAAATAAGATTGGTGGCAAGCAAGGGTCTTGTTTAAGTCCCTTATTAATAGTGATTTATGCAGTTTAATTTTGACCAACTTCTATTGTCATATTTGTCCCCATGAATAAGCTTTTTATAGCTTCAGTAAGATGTATAGGACATCCATCTTTAGTCATTATGAACCATAGTTTCTTTCTGTTCACTGTTTCAAAAGCTTTTTCAAAGTCAGTAAATGTTACTTGTGTCTCTAAAATGACTTCTTGGCATTTCCCAGAATTCTTTTATGGCATATATATTATCACTGTCATTTTGTAGAATTTTTTGTACTGCTGGTGGTCTGTGCCTTTCCAACACAATATTACAATGTCATAACTTGCCATCTTCGTTATGTGTTTCCTGAGACTGGTCACTTTGCTGACCAAATTCTGTATTTATGTTTGGGGGTGCCTGGTGTTTGCTATGCTATCTGTGCCTGTTTTGGCTGTTTCTTGAGGTTGTATTCATCCCAGGCATTCCCTCTTCTATCCATGCCTGCTGCATTCCAAGGAATCTTTACTGGGTCCCTGTCTGCCATTCATATTCCTAGCACTATTGTAACACTATAGACATTTCTTATGCTGTTCATGACTGATGCAGCTTTCTCTCATAGCTATATCGTCCTCCTGCGGCACTTACTGCAGCATCATACAGCTATTGGACTTGCATATTATGTCCACACATGCTGCAGCAAGCTCTTATAGTGGTAGCCACCACCTAGTACTCTGCATTATGTCTGTACCTAGGTTGTGCAGTATTGGAGGTTTCAGTTGGTTGATGTTGCTCCCTGTCTTTTCCATGAATGCTGTGGCTGTCTTCAAAGGAGGTAGCTGTTGCCTGGTGCTCTGTATGTAGTCTGATCCTGTTAATTATGGCTGTGGTCATCTGACATTCATTACCGGAGAAGGTAATTTTTTTCTGGTGTGCATGTAGTAGTTCCACAGTCAGATTCCACACTATAATGAGCTGGTATCCTACTTTTTGGTTGATCACCTTCTCTGCCATCTCAATTTCAACAGATTCTTAGATGACACTATTCAATCTGGAGGTTTGAATCAGATCCTGGTTTTGTCATAATCCTTGTTGTGTTACAATTCCAGGCAATGTTCTGCTATTGCTGATTTAGTGTCTTGTTGTAGACTGGTATGTCTTTTGTGTTCCTTAATCTTCTATCCACTATTCTGGTGTTTTGACCAATGGCTGTGCTTGGGATTTGTAGGTTTTTGAGATGTTCCATAATGTCTGTTGTGATGGTACAAGTAGCTCATTTGACTGTTGCAGGATGGGCTGAATCTGACAGGTGGGCTTTGGTTGGGGCAGCCAGCTGTCAGATGGTTTCGACAGGTGAGCTGGGTGGAAGTAAAGGCCACTAGCAAACCACAAAGCCAGCGGTCATCAGAGTTTCTCCTGGCAAGAGTGATATGTTCCAGTGACATGATGATGGGCTAGTATGGAGGGACCTGTCACTTTCAATGCCATCACTAACATGATTTAATGACAATACATTAAAACTCATTACAAGCATTCTTCAGAAAAACCAATAACAAAGTTATTGACATTACACACACACACACACACACACACACACACACACACACACACACACAAAAGATGCAAGAGACTCTTGTGATACACCAGGTGAAAGAGGATAATGCCTGCAATATAATGAACACATTATTTTCCTAATTAAACAACTATACAAAATGTTACTTTTGTGTTAGCAGAAGAACCAACACTGTGTTATGAGTGGAGGCCGAAATGCATGCGTTTTAGCTCATGCAGGCTGGCATGAGGAGGGAAGAACTATACTGACGTGAGGTCTGGAACATGACAAGGAATGAGAATTCAGAAAGCGGACGTAATTAGTTTGATACTTAACTTTAATCCATTAATGATGAACGTCGCTCATGACGGTACATGATTCACAATATTATCTGTTCAGAATACATTCTTGAAGTAATTATAGTAACTGAATATGGCACCTTGCTAGGTCGGAGCAAATGACGTAGCTGAAGGCTATGCTAAACTGTTGTCTCTGCAAATGAGAGTGTATGTAGACAGTGAACTATCACTAGCAAAGTTGGCTATACAACTGGGGCGAGTGTTAGGGAGTCTCTCTAGACTACACCTGCCGTGTGGCGGTGCTCGGTCTGCAATCACTGATAGTGGCGACATGTAGGTCCGACGTATACTAATGGACCGCGGCCGATTTAGAGGCTACCACCTAGCAAGTGTGGTGTCTGGCGATGACACCACAGTTACTAACAATTCAGTTTATTTACATAAATAGTGCCATAACTGTGAACACATCCACAGAGGTGCAGATGATCATATTAGTGTTAGTTTCCTTCCTTAATATTCCAATAACTTTCCATGTGTATTGAATTGCTGGCATTTATAAAATAGGTGAAGTTAGTGTTTTGACTAGAGTGGCAAATGTGGTGATTTATGTGTTTGATATGTGCTTAAAATTGTGAAGATAATGTATAAGTGAGTTGTGAAGAGACTTCAAAATGACTACAAAGATTTTCATATGTTTTATCACAAGTATTTATATGAATTTATTGTGAAAATAATGAATGGTGATCAGGAAGATAGTATCTGCACTGAATTGATGAGTGGTCATGTGACCAAACCTTCTAATAAGTGTGCAGGGTGGAGCTCGTGGTCTGTTGCCTGTCATCTTGCATCTGGAGTGATGATAAGGTGTTTAGTCTTAAGCCAGTAATGCTGTGGGTGGTGTGTATACCACAAACATCATTTTCATGTATTGGGACTTGTACATAGTGATTTAATGCATGTTTCTGAGTATAAATGCTACATCTGCACAAAGTAATACTAACATTAGCAATAGTGGTAGACACTGTCTAGTTATTCAGTGAGTTATTTGTTAAAAAAAAGGATTTATATCAAACTTAAAATCAACCTGTTTTGAGTAATTTTATTTTGCTTCAGGATTTCAACCAACAGATCCAAACTCTGCACATCTTTTATTAAATTGTTCGCTACTGTTTAACTGCTGATATAAGGCTTCGGTATTGACATTATTATGTTGTGTTGTTGGGCTAAATAGTGATATGTATGGCCACACCTTATTGATTTTATCAAGCCACGTTCAAAATTAATGGCTGTACATTGTCCACACCTGGGGGAATGGGAGAAAATGTTGTAATTAGACTGGCCCATATGGTATTGGACTGCATTTTCATTCCATTAATGTTGTGGATTGGTTTTCCCGGTTTCCAAACTGTAGTAGTGAGAAGTTAGCATGGGAGCTTGTGAGTTTCTGTATAGTATGGCAGTGGTAAAAGCAGCAGCTTTAATGATGCACTTATTGCAGATGATAAGTGTAATAGCATGGGTTAGTAACAGCAGCTGCAGATGATTGCTATACAGTACATTGCCGGTACAGCAGTCCACATGGGGAAAATAACCAAGCAGCAGAGGTGGCATCTATGTGGCATTATGTGCAGGTGACATGGCATCGGTGCCAAGCAGAGAACAGGGTCACACATGGGCAGCATCACATCAGTGTCTTCACATTGCATCACACACTGGCGAAATCACATTGACCCCAAGCAGCTGAGGCAGCAGCTTCACACAGTGTCACAAGAGGAAAATGGCAGTCCACATTGTGGGTGATATTGCATTGGCATCAGACCAAATGCAGAGCAGCAGAGACTGCATATGTCGGTGAGGACATTTCTGCTTTGCCTTTTTGCACTTCCTTTCAATCATATTTTTAAAATGTTTGTATTTCCTTTTGCCTGCTTCATTAGCTTAATTTTCTTCTTTCATCATTTAAATTCAATATCTTTTGTGTTATCCAAGAATTTCTACTAGGGCTTGTCTTTTTACCTATTTGATCCACTACTGCCTTCACTACTTCTTCTCTTAAAGCTACCAATTCATCTTCTACTGTATTCCTTCCCCTTTTCAAGCCAACTGTTGCCCAAAGCTCCCTCTAAAACTCTCAATAATCTCTGGTTTTTTCAACTTCCAGGTCTCAGCTTCTTCATTTACTGCCTTTTTCCAATTTCTTAAGTTTTAAAGTACAGTTTATAACCACTATATTGTGGTCAGAGTCCATATCTGCCCCTGAAAATGTCATGCAGTTTAAAATCTGTTCCCTAAATCTCTGTCTAACCATTATATAATCAATCTGAAGCCTTCCATGGCATCCAGATCTTTTACACATACACAGCCTTCTTTATGATTCTTAAACCAAGTGTTAATGATTATTAAATTATACTTTGTACAAAATTCTACCAGACAGCTTCCTCTTTCATTCATTTCCCCTAGTCCATGTTCACCTACTATGTTTCCTTCTCTTCCTTTTCCTACTATCAAATTCCTGTCCCTCATAACAATTAAATTTTTATCTCCCTTAACTATCCAAATAATTTCTTTTATTGAGCAAGCAGTAAAGGAAACAAAAGAAAAATTCGGAGTAGGACTCCATGGAGAAGAAATAAAAACTTTATGGTTCACCGATGATGTTGTAATTCTGTCACAGACAGAAAAGGACCTGGAAGAGCAGCTGAATGGAATGGACAGTGTCTTGAAAGGAGGATATAAGATGAATATCAACAAAAGCAAAATGAGGAAAATGGAATGTAGTCAAATTAAATTGGGTGATGCTGAGGGAATTAGATTAGGAAATGAGACACTTAAAGTAGGAAATGAGTTTGGCTATTTGGGGAGCCAAATAACTGATGATGATCGAAGTAGAGAGGATATAAAATGTAGACTGGCAATGGAAAGGAAAGCATTTCTGAAGAAGAGAAATTTGTTAACATTGAGTATAAATTTCAGTGTCAGGAAGTCGTTTCTGAAAGTATTTGTGTGGAGTGTAGCCATGTATGGAAGTGAAACATGGACAATAAATAGTTTGTACAAGAAGAGAATAGAAGCTTTCGAAATGTGGTGCTACAGAAGAATGCTGAAGATTAGATGGGAAGAGCACATAAGTAATGAGGAGGTATTGAATAGAATTGGGGAGAAGAGAAATTTGTGGCACAACTTGACTAGAAGAAGGGATCACTTGGTAGGACATATTCCGAGGCGTAAAGGGATTACCAGTTTAGTATTGGAGGAGAGCATGGAGGATAAAAATCATAGAGGGAGACCAAGAGATGAATACACTAAATAGATTCAGGATATAGGTTACAATAGGTACTAGGAGATGAAGAAGCTTGCACAGGATAGAGTAGTATCAAACCAGTGTCTGGACTGAAGACCACAACAACAACAATATTTTTTTCCATTACTTCATCATCTACTGAGCTAATTGGCATATAAACTTGTACTACTGTGGTAGGCATTGGCTTCATGTCTGTCTTGGTTACAAAAATATATTCGCTATAATACGTTCGTTATACTGTTCAGAATAGCTTACCCACATTTCTACTTCCTTATTCATTATTAAATGCACTCATGCATTATGTCTGTTTGACTTTGTATTTATAACTCTGTACTCACTGGACCAGAGGTCCTGTTCCTTGTTCCACTGAATTTCACTAATTCCCACTGTATCTAACTTCAACCTATCCATTTCCCTTTTTAAATTTTCTAAACCTACCTGTCCAATTAAAGGATCTAACATTCCACATTCTGATCCCTAGAATGCCAGTTTTGTTTCTCCTGATGACCACATCCTCCTGAGCAGTCCCCGCCCAAAGATTCAAATGGGCGACTACTTTACCTCTGGAATAGTTTACCCAAGAGGGTGCCATCATTGTTTAACCATACAGTAGAGCTGCATGTCCTCAGGAAAAATACGGGTGTAGTTTCTCCTTGCTTTCAGCTGTTCACAGTACCAGTACAACAAGGCCAATTTGGTTGATGTTACAAGGTCCGACCAGTTAATCATTCAGATTGTTGCCCCAGTAGCTATTGAACTATTGAGAAGGCTGCTGCCCCTCTTCAGTAACCACACATTTGTCTGGCCTCTCAAGAGACACTTGTCTGTTATGGTTGCACCTACAGTAGGGCTATCTGCATTGCTGAGGCACACAAGCCATCCCATTGACGGCAAGGTCCATGGTTCATGGACAGGCCAAATCTACGCAGAGTGTTAAAAGAGAATGCTACGTAGAGTTGGTCTGCTGAGTGTGATAAGTAATTTGAAGCTATCAAGAGCAGCTTAGATAATAGTAAAACATTGTACTATCCAGACATGTCATTGCCTTTCTTTCTGCATTGCGTCTGACAGTTCGCAATATGGTGTAGCATCAGTCCTGTTCCAGGAGAAAATGAGAGATGGAAAGCTAAGGAAAAGAACTTTAGCATATGCAAGCTGGGTGCTATCTAATCATGAACTAATGTATGGGATATCAGAAAAGGATTCATTGGCTGTGATATGTGGTTTCCAGAAATATAGGATTTATCTGGAAGACAGGGAGGTTGTTGTCTCTATGGACCATAAAGCTTTAAGCTGCCTTCAAGAACATAAACTGTTGAACAGCCAATTAATGAGATGGGCCATGATTCTGTAGCAATTTAGGTATTGTATTGAGCATACAAAAGGGGCGGACAACAATGTGGCAGATGCCTTGTCCCAGCTACCAATCCCTGAGGAACAGTGTGGGGAAGAAATAGAGTGTAAGAAAGAGCTCCAAATAATGTCTATTAGAGGTGCAGAGGAAGAGAAGGAGATGAAAGCAATATACGAAGATATGTGAAGGCTCCAAAATGGGTATCCAACAGTAAAATTCATTAAAGTTAATTTTGTTTGTAAAGGATATGAAAAAATTAAACAGTATTACAAGAATTATAGGGGCATTCTATTTAGATGAAAAAGATTAGACAGGGAAGAATGGAAATTGTGTTTCCCAGATGAACAGGTAGAGACATTAGTTAATTAAATTCATCACAGCAATGGGCACAGAAGTGTTCAGAAATAATGCAGGAATATGTCATCTTTAATAACATGGTTAGAAGAGTAGGAAAACAGTTGGCAGATTGTGACATGTCAAAGGGTGAAGCTTAGCACAGTGGCTATGCAGAGAGAAATGCAGAACATAATCATCAGTTGAGCAGGTGAGTTACTGGAAATGAATTTTTTTGGACCCCTGCTAGCAGGTCATGGTGGATTGAAATATATATTAGTAGCAGTAGATGTATTCTCTAAACCTGCCAAATTGTACCCTCTAAAATCAGCCACAAGTATGAGTGCAGTTAGTAAATTAGTAAGGGACTTCATAATGAATGTAAGAATGACCTGAAAATATCCTATTAGACAATGGAGCACAATTTACTTGAGAGTGTGGGACAAATCTGTAGAACGAGGAGGCATTAGACACATAAGGATATCAGTGTATCACCTGGCAAGCAGTCCTGCTAAGAGGTACAAATGGGAGCTGGGTAGGCTGTAGGTTGTGCAGGACCTACTGCATCAAAAACAGACTACTTGGGTGGGTCATGTCACAGTATTTGAAGATCATATGAATACAGTTGAAAGTAATACAACCGGTTTCTCTGAAGATGAAGTGATGATGGGAAGAAAACCTAATAAATTGATAGCAGAGCATACTGAGCTCCCTTCATTTAACGTTTTAACCAGAAAAAGAGAGGGAGGCACTAGGTAATCAACATTTGCTATACAAGGGTTCTGAAGGAAAGAAGAGACATGATGGAAAATATAAGAAAGTTAAGTTTAAATGGGGAGGCAGAGTCTTAGAACTAAAGAAAAATCCAGTGATGTTGATGGGTGTGGGGCGGCGGGTGGAATTTATTGCTGTTAATACTGAATGTTTTGTTTTTCCCGGCCGATGCACCATATGTGGGGCGGCGGGAGGAATTATTTTGTTTTAAAATGTTCCTATTATTTATGCTGTTGTTTTGCCATTCTCAACACTGGCTCTCTAACTACAATTTTGGCAACCAGAAAGAGATTAGCAAAACGTGGAGCCTGTAATTAGAATTCCTAGTGCCCACTTCATCTGAGAAATACACTTATAGCTACAGCTTATAGCTCTGAGGAATTAGGAGATTGTCTGGGATTCATAATCAAAAACGATCGTGAAAAAAAAACTTTCTATGTATTCTGAAAGTCACAGATGAAAAAAAAAAAAAGAATCCACACAACCTGACTAACAGAGCAGTTCAGAGTCTAATGCGCTGATGCAACTATAACTGTCTAAATTAAATGTTTAAATGAATGCTCGCCATAATTTGATGAATATGCTCATCAAACGCCATGCTAAATAATGGTAGAATATCTCTCCCACGATGGCACGTGAAAATACAACATACACAAACTGAAGATATATCTTTAAAGTCATCCCAGAATTTACACATCACTCAAAAACTATTTCATGATTACGCGTATCCCGAGTAACTTAATACGGCATCTGAGGCTGTTTATAGCAATGATACCGACGCGACGCGACTCCTGACACAGGTGGTGTGCTAAACAGCGTCTGGAGAGAACTGGGTCTTGCTTCCTTGCTTCCTCATGCAGCGTTCTTATATATAAAGCTGCAGTGCGGATGGCTAAGGGAACGCCTGATCAAATCGGCTCTCCCAACTAGCCACTGGGCTAGTAATGCACCACTTTAAGTTATTGAATAAATCATAGCTTCTTTTGCTGATGACCGATGAAGCTCTCAATTTAAATGTGCATTAAGCACACAGGTAAGTAATCATAATAAAAGTCTGATGTGGCTAAGTAAATTATTTTGGGCGAGAGAATTAATTTTCTTACACTACACACAGTAGACGAGCTCTGAACTTGCCCTTTGGAGAAACGCTATCGCTATAGTTTTATAGTTATTCAATTGAAATTTTTCACATCTTTATGATTATAGTGGATCTCCATTCTAATTAAATATAAACATCCTAGCCTTATTTATTAGCCTACTTAATCTATCTTGCTTCCTCAATTTTTAAGACAAAAACCAGAAAATCATGAATTTCAACTAAAATCGTAATTTGTGAGATCCAGAAGACTGTTTGTATTTAATAATTATGAAAAAGGAATCTAAATATAAATTTTTAAGTCTCTAGCTCTTTTCTGTTGCACCAATGATTTTTACAGAAAAATGTCCAAATTTCGAAATTGGTTAAAGTTATTGAACTGATATTCAACACATATTAATTTAGTATTACTCCTGACATGCTAGAACCATTTCAGGTTATTTACTTGATTTTTAAAGTATTGCACAACATTCATTACATCAGAGCTAGTTACAGCGGATTCGGCTGGCACACAATGGAAAGACTGATGTGAATTTATTACGGCGTGAGTAGGCTACTTCCCTACATAGGGAAATCAAAATATTATTTGAATTGTATCATGGGGCATTTGATGTAACAGAGTGCTCACATCCCAACACTTATGGACTGGTGTACCCAATATCAAGGAAACCTTTGGGTCTGCAGAATATAACTGAGCTGAGGAGGTATATTGACAAGTGTACATTTATTTATCGTCTTGTACTGTTACAAGCTATTTTTGGGGTTTCTCATTGTTAAGAGATTTATGGATGGTATATATATGTTGTGTAACATGATTTGCACAGCTGATACTGGTGGAATTTATGGCATAAGTTTCATTTAAATGAGGATTATAGGAATTTTACTACTCATGAGAAGATACACATGGATGTATTGAAAAAAAAGTGATTTGTTATTGACATTGGGCGAACATATAAGGAAATTTAAGTATATATAATGATATGTTTGTCAGAGGTAAAGGAAGAATAATGAGGAGTTTATAATTTTAACATGTATACATGGATGCATATGTGTGGAGACACATTAGATAAAGCAGTTGTGGTGTGGAAAATAACTCATGGGGGTTAAGTCTGGTGTGTTGGGGTGAGATGAGAAGTTGGAAGTGCAGTACACTGTTTGATTGTTCTCTCCTGTCAGTATGTAAGTGTAATGTTCAGATTTTGAATCATGGAAAGCAATCTATTTGGGATTAGGTCCATGTAGTTTGGTGAGTATTTGTGCAGATGTGAAAGCCATAATTAACTGTTTATTTTTTCAGTTAGTGTCATGAGGAACTTGTGGGCTGCAGAGTTTTATTAAAATTTAAAATGATTTATTTATTGTCAATTAATACATGGGAATATCCAGCCCTTTTAATACATATTTAAGCATTTGCGTTATTGCCTTGATAAATCTCACTTGAGATATAAGCACTCATTCATTGGTACTTTTGTTTGAACGTTTTGATAAGAAATGGCTGGGCAAGTGATCGGTGGCACAGTACTACTGACTGTATACTGACAAGTGTGGAAGTTGTACAATTGCTCCAAGACTGTGTTACACACAAGAATCCAGTTGCACCAACCTGATGCAAGTACAGGAACACCTGTGGTTGTGTGGAAAAAGAAGTGGAAGTGTTAACATGTTGTGATCTTGAGTGTCGTGTGTACGAAGACTAACATGGGCATATGTTTCATGTAAAATCATTTTAGTTGCTAGCCCATTCAAAAATTTGATTATCAAATTAGTAATAGCATGATTAGTTAAAGATGAATCAATTATGTTTGTTAGGATGTGTATATGTTTGCTACTGATAATGCTCATGCTGACTGATTAACCACTCACAAAATTATTACCTGAGTTTTAGCATGGTTAAATATATGGAAAAATTTGTATTATTTGCCATTATGTGAATGGTGAGGTATGATGCTACTTCGTGTACACCTCAGCAGGTGAGTGATGTATGAAGTTGGGGTATTTGTTGCTACATGCAGCTGGTTTCTCTTGCTTTAGGACAGACTGAATTTGACAGGTTGGCTACAGGCCAGCGTGAGTGTGTGTTGGGGTGGTCACCAGTGACAGGTGAGCTGGGCAGAAGTAAAGGCAACTAGAAAGCCATGAGGCCCAGCAGTCAATAAGGTATCTCCAGGATCGAAGAGGAGTATGTTCCAGTGATGTGGTTGTGGGATGAACTAATATGGAGGGACCTGTGACTTGAAATGCCATCACCAATATCATTTCAATGAAAATACATTAAAATGCATCACAAGCATGCTAGTGAAAAACCAATGACAGTGTGGGAAATGCAGTAATGGAATGAGGTCATTGAACATAAATCAATGTCTCGAGTCTTAATAATTAAATGTTATTGACATTATTACCATCATTACTTATAATAAATTGTAACAACTGAATCTACCATAAAATCACACTTGCAGGTGAAAGAGGGTGAAGACTGCAATACATTGGACAGATTATTTCTCTAATTCAACAACCATAAAATATTATAAATGATTTATTTTATTTACATTAACACTGCCATAACTATGAACTCCTCCACAGAGACACAAATGATCTTATCAGCATGAGTTTCCTTCCTTAATGTTCCAATAACTTTCTATGCATATTGAAGTGTAGTTCTGATTTACAAAATAGGTAAAGTCAGTGTTTTGACTACAGTGCTCAGTGTGGCAGTTTATGTGTCTGAGATGTGTTTACAGTTGTTAAAATAATGTGTAAGTGAGATGTTAAGAGGCTGCAAAATTATTGCAAGGATTTTCATATGTTTTATTGTAAGTATTTATATGAAATTATAGTGAAAATAATGAATGATGATCAGGATGAAAGTATCTGCACTGAATTTAGGTGTGGTCATGTGACCAGATCTTTAAATAAGCTTGCAGGATAGAGCTCATGGCCTTTCACATGTTGCCTTGCATCAGGAGTGTTGGTGAGGTATTTTGTCTGGCACCAGTAATGCTATGGGTGATGTGTATGCATCTAATGCTATTTTCTCATACTGGGACTAATGGGACTTGCGTGTTGTGATATAGTGCATGCTGCAGGGTACAAATGCTACATCTGCATAAAGTAATAACAACATTTGCACTGGTGATAGATACATTTCTCAGTTATTCAGCGAATTATTTGTTTGTGGTCACCATTTGCATATGTTGTGCTTCTCCCTTAAAAAAATTAATAATAATATCAAACTTAAAATTAATATATATCGAGCAATGTTATTATCCTTTGGAATTTCAGCTAACAGATCCCACCTCAGTACATTTTTTATTAAATTATTCACTAATGTCTCACTGCTAATATGTCTTTGGTATTAACATTATAATGTTGTGTTGTTGGACAAAAGAACATTGATATACAACCTCCTCTTATTGATGTTGTCCAGCCATCTTCAAAGTTAATGGCCTTAAATTGCCCACACCGTGGGAAAAGCGAGAAAACATCATAATGTGGTGGATACACTTTCCCATATATGGTGCTAACGCCTTCAAAAGGTATGCCCTTGTAGAGTAAGTGGATGCACCAATGTTACTCATGTGTTGGGAAGACATGGACCTCTGGCAGTACACCTAGTTCTATGAGATGACAACAGATCACTGGGTAAGTCTAAGAAATTGTATTGCAAGACCCTATGGGAAAGAAATGTGCAAGAAGATCAAGATATTGGACAAGCTACGACAGTGCAAAGAGAGGATGGCAAGCTACGTCAAGTTCCTACTCAGATTCAGAAAGGGAGACATGGTGCTTGTATTTGCCAAAATGAAATTTCATATGGTGGCTAACAGGATCAAGATTATGTCAGTATTGCTCTGCTAATAGTTAAGGATCTGTGACAAGTTGCATAGACTGGAAAGCACCTCCAGGTACCTTCTACATCTGCATCTGGACTTGGAAAATACATTAGCACCAGGGAACTGGGACAGGAAGGACAGTATATTGTGGTCACTAGTGGCACGCATCAAATACAAAGCTACTGCTCAACAACTGGTGAAATGTGTGTGCATGAACAACAAAATGCAGCAAACACATGAGATAAGCAAGATGATAAATCTGAGTGGTCACACATGAGATGATGACATCTTAAAGGAACTCAGGGGGGGGGGGGCTCAACTTTGTCATACTTCCAAGAAACCTACCAGTTTCTGGGTTCATCAACTCCGTGAAGCCAGAGGTCAGCACTCTATCATCTGCATCTATGTCTACATCTATATCTACACTCTGCAAACCACTGTGAAGTGCATGGCAGAGTGTATGTCCCACTGTACCAGTTATTAGGATTTCCTCCTGTTCCATCCATGTATGGAGTGTGAGAAGAATGATCACTTAAATGTCCCTGTGGGTGCAGTAATTATTCTAATCTTATCTTAATCTTATCTTCACAGTCCCCATGTGAGTGAGACCTAGGGGGCTGTATTATATTCGTGGAGTAATCATTTAAAGCCAGTTCTTGAAACATTGTTAATAGACTGTCTCAGGATAGTTTATGCCGATCTTCAAGAGTCTTCCAGTTCAGTTTCTTCAGTATCTCTGTGACACTCTACCAAGGCTTAAACAAACCTGTGACCATTCATGTTTCCTGCTCTGTATATGTTCAATATCACCTGTTAGTCCTATCTGGTATGGGTCCCACACACTTGAGCAGTGCTCTAGAACCAGTCACATGAGTGATTTGTAAGCAATCTCCTTTGTAGATTTATTGCAATTCCCCAGTATTTTACCAATAAACCAAACTCTACCACCTGTTTAATCCAAGACTGAACCTATATGATCATACCATTTCATATCCCTACAAAGTGTTGCACCCAGGTATTTGTATGAATTGGTCAATTCCAACAGTGACTCATTGATATTATAGTCAAAGGATACTATGTTTTTTTTGTTTTGTGAAGTTAAAAAATTTACATTTCCATACATTTAGAGCAAGCTGCCAGTCTCTGCAACACTTTGAAATATTATTAAGATCTGACTGAGTATTTATGCAGCTTCTTCCAGATGGTACTTCATAACAGATAACTGCATCATCTGCAAAAAGTCTTTACTGTTAATATTGTTGACTCTCCATCCAAGATAACATGCTGTGTCCTCCCTACCACAAAGCCCTCAATCCAGTCACAAATTTCATTTAATACCCCATATGATTGTACTTTTGACAATAAGTGTAGGTGTGCCAGTGAGTCAAATGCTTTTTGTAAATCAAGAAATAAAATTTCTACTTGGTTGACTTGATCCAAAGCTTTCAGTATGTCACATGAGAAAAGTGCTTGTTGGGTTTCACATGATCAATGTTTTCAAAATCCTGCTGGTTGGCATTGAGAAAGTTATTCTGTTCAAGATACATCATTATGTTTGAGTTCAGAATATGTTCTAAGATTCTACAACAAATCGATATCAAGTATACTGGACAGTAGTTTTGTGGATCACTTCTACTACTCTTCTTCTAGAATGGTGTGAACTATGCCTTTTTCCAAGAGCTACTAGGCTACAATAGGCAGCTAAATTAGCAATGCAGAAAATTGCCTGGAACTTTAACACACCAGAAATTAAGACAAACCCAGGATCCTGATTCAAATGCCCAGATTCAGGGATAGTGTGATCTATGAATCTATTGAGATCGAGTTGGCAGAGAACCTGATCAGCCAGGAAGCAAGGTACCAGCTCAGTACAGTGTGGAATCTGACTATGGGGCTACTACAGAGAGAGCAGCAAAAGTCTCCTTCTCCAGTAATGAATGTCAGATGATGGGGGCCGTAATTAACTGGATCAGACCTCATGTGGAGCACCAGATGGCAGCTAACTCTTTGGGAGATAGCCACAGCAGTCACAGACAAAACAGGGAACAAAGTCAACCACCTGAAACCTCAGGCACTGGCACAACCTGGGAGCAGACGTAATAAAGAACACCAGATGGTGGCTACCACCATAAGAGCATACTGCAGCATGTGGACATAATATGCAAGTACAACAACTGCCTGATGCTGCAGGAAGTGCTCCGTGCAGACCAGAAGAATGATATAGACATGAGAGAAAGCTATAGTGGCCACAAACAGCATAAGGAATGTTCAAATAACTTACGGGTTGGCTCCCGGGAGACAACGTCGAACACCGCCGATATTTTGACAGGAGCACACCCTGCCATTCTCAAGGCACAAATGCAAGGAAGAAGAAATATGCAAGAAAATTTAATACCTCAGTTCACAGAGGAGAAACGGGAAGACTCCACACACAGAACAAGTGTCAACACAAAAAAAGATAACCAACATCAGAAATATTGATAGTTACTATTAATCAACAGGTGAGGTAGCACTAATTCTGTCCCTCTGTTTTTTGATGAGAGACAGAGCGGGATTCCAAGCAGCATTTAAACAAAATCCACCATCTCTGTTAATAAGTTTGCTTGATAGTCTGATTTCAACAGCATCCTTAATAACATTACCCCAATAGCTGGACGTGCAAGCCAGAATCTCCGTGTTGTTGTATTCCATAGGATGACCGGTGTCAAGGCAATGTTCTGCAATAATGGATTTGCTTGGCTGTTGTAAGCATGTGTGATGCTTATGTTCAATACACCGGTCTTCCACAGTCCTGATTGTGTGACCAATATATGACATGCCACAACTGCAAGGAATACGATAGACCTCAGCTTTACGCAAACCGAGATCATTTTTTTTGGATGCCAACAGGGCCTTAATCTTAGAAGGTGGTCAAAAAACACATTTCACATCATATTTCAGCAAAATACGGCCAATCCTGTTGGAAATTCTTCCTGTGTAAGGCAAAAAGACCATAGACTTAGGTGCCACATCATTGCTATCGTCACTCACCCATTGCACAGAAGGCTGATGGTGCAACACACGTTTGATCTGCCTCTCACTATAACCATTCTGACGGCAGGTGACTTTGAGACGTGATAGCTCAGCTGCCAAACTTTCAGGGTCTGAGATAATATGGCCCCTGTGAACCAAGGTGCGAAGTAATCCTTCACGCTGAGCTGGATGGTGACAACTATCAGCTCGCAGATACAAGTCAGTGTGGGTAGGCTTCCTATAAACAGAATGTCCCAACGTACCATCAGTCTTCCTTTTTGACCAACACATCAAGGAAGGGAAGGCATCCATTCTTTTCCACCTCCATAGTGAACTAAATATTCGGGTGGATTGAATTCAGATGTTCCAAAAACCGGTTTAAATTCTCACTACCATGAGGCCAAACAACAAAAGTATTGTCTAAATATCTGGAAAAAAAAAAACATGCCGGTTTCAAGGTCGCTGACTCCAAAGCACATTCCTCAAAGTCCTCCATAAACAAATTGACCACAATAGGTGACAACAGGCTTCCCATTGCAACTCCATCAGTCTGTTCGTAGTACTGACCATTGAATAAGAAGTAAATGGAAGTCAGCACATGTCGAAACAAATTTGTTAACTCAATACCAAACTTAACCTCAATTAGCTGCAACAAATCGGAGAGAGGAACACGAGTGAAAGGAGAAACCACATCAAAACTGACTAAAATATCAGAGTCATTCAAACGCAATCCCTGCAATTGACATAAGAAATCTTCAGAGTTCTTAATGTGGTGTTCACACTAGTAGGTAGGTGTGTACACACTAGTAGGTAGGTGTGAACACACTAGTAGGTAGGTGTGAACACCACATTAAGAACTTGCCAGGAAAATTAAGGTCTCACAGCATAAGGAATGTTTACAGTATCACAATAGCACTAGAATGCTCCTGTTGGGCTGGACGTGGTATGGAGTGCCATAGTGGCAGCCACAGTGGTCATGTAGGGAAGAGGGAACACTTGGAGACAGGTACCATTGCAAGAAACAGACACAGTGAGTGCAGATAGCATAACAAACACCAGGACAAGCTATGAGCAACAACTTAATCGGCCCTTTCTCATATTTTGGGTAGGAGTAGAGAAGATATTCTGAATTTTAATAGCAACAAAACATTACACTTTAATTATCAAAAACAGATGGCAAGTCTGCACCCAACTCTTGGTTATCCCTCTCATTTGCCAACTGGTTGATTTTTGTTAAAAACATTGCTCCTACTACAAGTGTAGCACACTGTTAGCCCCTTTGTACAAGGAAGGGGTCAACATGTCAGGAGACAGAACACAATCCAGAGAGATGTCAACAGGAATTCATGCTGCTCCAGCGGCTACAAGTAGTTATGCCATGGCCAGAGAGTAAGCTTAACTAGACATAGGTGACTGTACTTCACTTTGAACCAATGCAAGCTGACCCTATACTTCAACAACAGTTATACTGAATGTTTATACAAACCTTTTGACGAACTAATACAAATAGATGCCTTAAAAAGGAGATTACCGAAAAGAGTACAGTGGGAGTTGATTTATGGACCAGACGACTCTGTAGATCAGTTCTTGAGATATGTAGATAAGCTGGATAGAGCCTTTGAGAGAAAAGAAAGGTTACGTAATGACAGATTTGGCAATCAACCATCTGGGGGGTGGAATCAGAGTAGGAATCAAGGTAGGAGTGACAGTGAAAATCAGAATAATAATAATAGTGGTTACAATAGAAGTGATAATAGATGGATCAACCATAGAAATGGGAATGGAAACAGAGGATATGACAACAGGGAGAGACCATGGGAGAATAATAACAATGGTGATGCTTTTCTTGGTACTAGTACGTTGGAGAATCTGGGTCCGTGATTTTTCCAGTGCAACAGCTGAGAAGGTTGGAACAAGTATCTGTGTTGGTCTGTCCTCTTACATTCAGTATAATTGTTATTGAAGCATAGGGTCAGCTTGCATTGGTTCAAAGTGAAGGACAGCACCTATGTCTAGTTAAGCTTACTCTCTGGCCATGGCATAACTACTTGTAGTCGCTGGAGCAGCATGAATTCCTGTTGACGTCCCTCTGGATTGAGCTCTGTCTCCTGACATATTGACCTCTTCCTTGTACAAAGGGGCTAACAGTGTGCTGCACTTGTAGTAGGAGTAATGTTCTTAACAAAAATCATCCAGTTGGCAAATGAGAGGGATAACCAAGACTTGGGTGCAGATTTGCCATCTATTTGTGATAATTAAACTGTAAAGTTCTGTTGCTATTAAAATTCAGGATATCTTTTCTACTCCCACCCAAAGTATGAGAAAGGGAGAATTAGTTAGTTGCTCAGCTTGAATATAAGAGCCAAGTTTTAAAATTATTCTGGTTTTAAGTAATTCAAATAGTTGCAAAATCCTTAATTAGTATTTTACTACTTTGTCTTTTTTATTTGTTTATTTTCCTACATAATTAATTTTCTGTGAGCATTTTTATTTATTTATTTATTTATTTATTATCATCCCAATGATCACATTTGTGATATAGGATTTTCTTTCATATTAGCCATAACACTGCTAGTATGAGAGCATTGAAAGTTCTAAACTGAAAAACTGTTCAGAAAGGATCATGCTATGATGAGAAAACACATGGCTAATATCATTGGTCTTTTGGGTGTCAAGAAATATTTATACACATATTGCCTAAGGAAAAGGAACTCTTTTGTTGTTGCTTCCTGGAGAGTGAGGTTACCAAATATAGTCATACCACCACACACTACTTTTAAGATGACAGAAACTTTCTGAATTTAGATGTCTGAATCAGCAGTTCTTAATCATCCATTTTCATGCCTAGTATTTATGCCTGATAATTAACCTTCCAATAAATATGTGGATTAGTATGACTGACCCTTAGTTTCATAGAAAAGGTCACAACTGTTCCCTTTTGGAAATCAGCTTATTTTTTTCTTTGGCTCAAATTCTACAGCAAATTGTTAGTTCATACTTGGCTAGCAGTAATAGTACCTTTATTCAACTGTATATCTCTTTACAAGGATATAGGATATGTCAAAGTATTTACAAGTTTAGACCAATTTAAAATAAGCTAATTCGTATACACATACATTTAAAAACTTCTAATTAGAGACAATCATTAGATGTACACCTGGTATACAATACTGTTTTTTTACAAATAACATATTAAGTAATGTAATGTCACACTGTTCAGTCATATCTCACTATCAGTCACTGCACATACTATACACACATTGTTTGATAACACTTCACTCACTGCAGACACAAACACACACACCCTGGTGATCTCTGTGCCATTTTTGTACCACAACTTCCCATTTGCTATCCTGAAAAACTGAGTCATCATCTCTCTATAATGACTGAGATGTTGAGCTCAGAAAGAGGAAATGTGTTAGTATTGTGAAATGCATAGCTTGGGGATAAGTTTTCTAGAAAAGGAGAAAAGAAGGAAAAAAAAACATAGTGTGAAGATGTTATGTGGAATGTTGGATGTTTTATAATCATTATTATTATTTGTTTGCATAACATTTTTTTACCAAGCCGCTACTCTGTTTATCTAAGTAATCCTCCAATGTGTGAAATGTATTGCATAACAGGTGCTTTTTAGCTGCCTTTTTAAAAAAGTGTATGTCATCTCTTTTTAAATAAGTGTATTTTATCTCTTTTTAAATAAGTGTATTTTATCTCTTATGGTAATTTATTGTACAGTTTTATTCCTCGGTAGAAAATGCTGTTTTGAGTTTTATGTTTATTTTTTTCTTGGTAAATGTAAGATGAGTCTAGCTCTTGTTCAATGGTCATGGACAGAACTGTTCGTGCAGTAATTACCAATATTATTTTTGATGTGTACAACTGACTGGTAAACGTATTCACACGGAGCAGTTAAAATCCCCAGTGTTTTGAACAGATCTTTACAATGAGCTCAACTACCATTTTTGGTTATGACTATCATGGCTCTTTTCTGGAGTTTGAAAATTGTGTTCATTTTTTGTGCATTTGTTCTCCAAAAAAGAATGCCATAGCTGAGAATTGAATTACATATGAATGGTATACAACTAAAAGACACTGCTTGTTACACACTGATGATATAATTCCAAGGGCATAACATGCTGATGACATTCTGTTTCCAAGTACTTTTGTGTGTTCACACCACTTCAACTGAGAATCAATATTCATTCCTAAAAATTTTGCATTTGTTACACAGTCAATACAGGTGCCATCTACACTTAATTTTACATTGTCATTTTCCCTCTTCAAACTGAAATTCATGGCATTGGTTTTCTTTATGTTCAATGTAAATTTATTGCTTATTGACCAATCATAAACTTCCTTGAGAGCTTCATTTGCTTTCTCTGCAAGGAGTTCTCTTGTTTTCTCAGCAACTATAATATTGCTGTCATCAGCAAAGAGAATTTTTTCACCATGAGTAACACCAATGCGCTATATTACTGTATTTTGGTTCTGATAAGTGTTTTATTAAATGTTTAGATCTATTTGAAGTATGTGTTATCTCTGCTCTTTGTACCCTATCTGCTAGGTATGATCAAAACTAGTCATTAGCTACCCCTCTTATTCCTAATGCTTCTAACCCTCTTATTCCTAATGCTTCTAATTTATTTAACAGAATCTTGTGGTCAACTGTCAACTTAGAAAGATCCAAAAATATGCCTGTGACACACTTATCTTTCTCAAGAGCATCAAGTACAACCTTTGTGAATTCTACTATGGCTGACTCCGTATTTTTTCCACTTCGGAAACCAAACTGTGATTTGCTTAAAAGATTGTATTTATTCAAGTATATCATTAACCTGTCTTTCATAATTGCTTCTATTATTTTTGAGAATGGTGACAGCAGAGAAATGGGCCAGTAATTTTCTATGTCTTCTGCATTACCTTTCTTAAGCAAATGCATAACTCTTGCCTATTTTAACTGCTCTGGAAATATCCCTGATGTGAAGGAATTATTTATTATTATATTTGTTAAGGGTCCCTGTATAATCTCTGTGCATTGTTTCAGTACCTATATTGGTACTTCCTCTAAGCCTACTGACTTTTTATTTTTTAGTTTCTGAACAATTTTATATACTTCATTGTCTGTGGTTGGAAGTAACATCATTGTATTTAGTGCAACATTATTTACCAGTGTTATATTTGTTTTGGGGAATTTTTTCTGTAGCTTCTCTGCAATACTTGAAAATGCTCATTTACATAGTTTGCTAAGTGTTGTGGATCATTTATTACCTTATCCCCTTCCTTAGCAGTATGTTATTCTGCGTTTCTTTGCCTCTCCCAATTTATTTTTTTATAACATCCCAGACTGCTTTGCTTTTGTTCTCCACATTATATATTATTTTGTCATTAAATGACTTTTTGCAGCAATCAGCACCTTCCTATAGGTCTTTTTGTAACTATGACAGAAATTTAAGAATTCTGGATCATTGTGATTCTTTTTCATGGAACTGAGGTATCTAAGTGCTTGGGAGGACTTCTTAATACCTTCTGTTATCCATCTGTTTTTGTGAGATGTTAATACAGACATGCATACTTTTGGAAATGCCTTTTCAAAGTTCAATGTGAGTTTTAGCATTATGACATGTAATACAACTTATCAGCACTGATGATGAATGTGAATCACAGATAAGGCCTGATTTAATCCCAGTGTACTAGAAGGATGTCTTCAGCAATTCCCAACTGTTTTGGACTGTAGTGTCTATATTTCCATGGGATGTTATTTGGTGGAGGAAGTTTGTCATTATCTAAACTAAAATTTCTGATGCATAGATCAGGACTCCACTGTCTCATAGGGCCATTACAATTTTGATTCAGATGTATGTTTGTCAGCAGCTGGATTACTTTTTAACCATCACAGTGTCACCTATCTATTCCTGGTAGCTAAATAGCACCTCTTGTTCCAGTGTAGGGATAGTTGCCTACCAAATTTAAAATTTAATAGACAAATTTGGGATGCATGCATGAATGGACCTCTGGATGACTACAGCATTGTATTCTAAATGCTTTGAGTGCCGATTTTGTTTTCCAATTCTGCAGATATGCTCTAAATATCCAGCTGAGTCCACTGGGCATCCATGTAAGTGTTTTGGTGGGTGTTTTTCATGTATTTGGAAGATGTACCACAGCCACAAACCAGAGGCCAGTATCAGCAAAACCAGGATAGCAAAGCAATATGACAGCCCGCATCTCGTGGTCGTGCGGTAGCGTTCTCGCTTCCCATGCCCGGGTTCCCGGGTTCGATTCCCGGCGGGGTCAGGGATTTTCTCTGCCTCGTGATGGCTGGGTGTTGTGTGCTGTCCTTAGGTTAGTTAGGTTTAAGTAGTTCTAAGTTCTAGGGGACTGATGACCATAGATGTTAAGTCCCATAGTGCTCAGAGCCATTTGAACCAAAGCAATATGTCAGTGGCTGTGAATGATCCAGTTGCTGTACTGAAGAGCTTCACTAGCTGTGCTTTGAGGAGTAGACATAAATTGAAAACTGGAATATCTCATCTACTTAAAGAATTTGAATACTCACTTGAAGCACAAGTTTCTCTGAACTACACAGATGGAAATTGCCTCTCCATCATATCCAGCAATGTTGCAGTCTCCCTGACCTATGTGGCCTATACCTCCCTCCCTCACTCACTCCCACTCTGCATGCTGCCCTTCCCCACCTCTCTCCCTTCCCCTCTCCATTACACCCCCTCCCCACCCTACTGCTCCTCCTCCTCCCCTCACTCCTCCTCTTCCACAAGCGTGCATGGAAAACATAACCTGACACTGTATTCTGTTAGTGATGAAGCTTTCTTTCACTTTTGTGGACATCTGACAAATATATTACCACAGGTCCATTGAAAACTGTCACTTTGTGCATAAAATTTCTCTTCATAATAAAAAAATGGAGTTTAATGACAGGGTTATGAAAAAGATAGACTGCTACTCTCCATATAGGACAGACGTTGAATCACAGACAGGAACAACAAAAAAGACTGCTAAGCAAATAATCTTTCAGCCAAAAGACCTTCTTCTTGAGTGGAGCACTGGCCTCAGCAGCCATAAATAGTGGTTATCCATGTATGATTGGTGTTGGCATGAGTATATGTGTGTATTGTCTACTCTATAAGAAGGCCTTTTGGCCCAAAGTTTACTTGTTCAGCAGTCTTTTTGTTGTGCTGTCTGAATCTCAGCATCTCTGCTGTATGGTGTGTAGCTATCTATCCTTTTTGTAATATTGTCATTATTCCATCCTGGATTTTCCATTGCCTAAAATTTTCAGTTTGGTGCACAGATTCTGGCAGTTGAAATATTGGCTCAATGTTTTTTTGAAATGGCTGTCAATACAGGCATGTACACTACTGGCCATTAAAATTGCTACACCAAGAAGAAATGCAGATGATAAGTGGGTATTCATTGGACAAATATATTATACTAGCACTGGCATATGATTACATTTTCACATGGTTTGGGTGCATAGATCCTGAGAAATCAGTGCCAAGAACAACCACCTCTGGCCGAAATAATGGCCTTGATATACCTGGGCATTGAGTCAAACAGAGGTTGGATGGTGTGTACAGGTACAGCTACCCATGCAGCTTCAACACAATACCACAGTTCATAAAGAGTGGTGACTGGTGTATTGTGATGAGCCAGTTGCTCGACCACCATTGACCAGACATTTTCAATTGGTGAGAGATCTGGAGAATGTGCTGGCCAGGGCAGCAGTCGAACATTTCCTGTATCCAGAAAGGCCTGTACAAGACCTGCAACATGCGGTCGTGCATTATCCTGCTGAAATGTAGGGTTTCTCAGGGATCGAATGAAGGGTAGAACCACGGGTCGTAACACATCTGAAATGTAACGTCCACTGTTCAAAGTGCCATTATGCGAACAAGAGGTGACCGAGACGTGTAACCTATGGCACCCCATACCATCACACAGGGTGATATGCCAGTATGGTGATGACGAATACACGCTCCCAATTTGCATTCACCGTGATGACACCAGACATGGATGCGACCATCATGATGCTGTAAACAGAAGCTAGATTCATCTGAAAAAATGACGTTTTGCCATTCGTGCAGCCAGGTTTGTCATTGAGTACATCATCACAGGCGCTCTTGTCTGTGATGCAGCATCAAGGGTAACCACAGCCATGGTCTCAGACCTGATAGTCCATGCTGCTACAAATGTCATCGAACTGTTCATGCAGATAGTTGTTTTCTTGCAAACGTCCCCATCTGTTGACTCAGGGATCGAGACATGGCTGCACGATCCGTTACAGCCATGTGGATAAGTTGCCTGTCGTCTCGACTGCTAGTGATACAAGTCCATTGGGATCCAGAACGGCGTTCCGTGTTACCCTCCTGAACCCATCAATTTCATATTCTGCTAACAGTCATTGGATCTCAACCAACGTGAGCAGCAATGTCACGATACGATAAACCACAATCGCGATAGGCTACAATCCGACCTTTATCCAAGTCAGAAACGTGATGGTACGCATTGCTCCTCCTTACACAAGGCATCACAACAACGTTTCACCAGGCAATGATGGTCAACTGCTGTTTGTGTTTGAGAAATCGGTTGGAAACTTTCCTCATGTCACCACGCTGTAGGTGTCGCCACCGGCGCCAACCTTGTGTGAATGCTCTGAAAAGCTAATCATTTGCATATCACAGCATCTTCTTCCTGTCAGTTAAATTTCATGTCTGTAGCACGTCATCTTCGTGGTGTAGCAATTTTAATGGCCAGTAGTGTATTTTCAAATTTTTTAGAACTTCTGTTCTCAGTTAAATGAACATAAAAGGTGACACTGCAATTTCTTGCAATACAGAGTTGCATACCACATGTCTCATCAAATGCTGTCTCATATTCATGATGTCTTCACTCAAGGAAGCATGTTGAACAAAGGTTCGTGGCTACCTCATCACCAATGTTGTCTATATATTATGGGAATGTTTGAAAGGAAGAATATATGAAAATAACCTTAAAATGGTAGACCAGTTGAATAAAAATGTATGCCAGACACTGAAACAATCAATATGATGGATCTCCATAAAGTACATTTGAATGTGATTGCATGAGCACAAAAATTACTCTGATGATCCAAAGCATTATGACTATCAGCTTAATAGCTTGTTTGTCCATCTTTGGAATGAATTATATCAGCAATTTTGCATTTCAGGGATACAAAAGTTTGTTGGTAGATTTGTGGAGGTATATGACATGTAATTCACATAAATAATGGGTCACTGATTTGCATATATGGTGATGGTGCCTGATAGCAACCCATAGGATTTACATCAGGCAAACTTGGTCACTAAGACATCCTTGTGAGTTCAGTATAATGTTTTTCAAACCACTGTAGCATGGTTCTGGCTCTGAGGCACAGGCAGTTGTACTGCTGGAAGATGACATCGCCTCTGTGGAAGACATCAAACATCAAACATGAAGGGATGCCACAGATCATCATCTACCCTACTTTACAGAATGGGGAAGCTTCTGACTGGCATATTCTGTGAAGTCATGGACCTCCATCCATTTTGTTCCTAGTGGTAGTTTCACTGTCCTTCTACCTCTTTCTGTATATGCTCATGGCAGTTGCATGTGAACATTTTACCAGCTTTGCTATTTTCAAGGTACTCTTCCACAGGCTCTGTGTAATAATAATCTGACCTTTGTCAAAGTCACTCATCTCAATGGATTTTCCCATTTGAAGACCATATCTTCACAAGGATGATCCCCGTGTACATATCTGCTCTGCTTACATACTTTTGTTACTACGTCATGTGCCTGCAATGCCATGAGACACCATCCAAGTCGTGATGGACAGTGGTCAAAATGTTTTGGCTAATCAGTTTGTTTGTAGGCAAAAACATTCTAAACATGGAACTAGGGATACTAAAAAAGAAGTTACATAAAATTCTTATACTCAAATGTTATTACTTATTAGAAGAGTTCATGGAAGATGAACTGATAATTTGAGCAGAATCCAAGTGCAAATTAGCATTATATTGTGAAAAAAAATTATCCATTATCAAGAATGATTTTTACCTACACTGGAAAATAAGAAAGTATAGATACTGCTACATAGACTAAATATAGTTTTAAAAATTAATATTAGATTCTAGTTTGTAATTTTTGATGTGACTCCTGCACAATAATCATATGATTTGTAAGTGTATGTTGTGAGACTAATAAATTACAATTCACAACTGTGTGTGTGTGTGTGTGTGTGTGTGTGTGTGTGTGTGTATGTATGTGTGTGTGTGTGTGTGTGTGTGTTGCAATCATATTCAACATAAGTTGCAATCTAACTAATGTTATTTTTTAAAAGTATTTTTGATTATAATTAAAATGATATTTTTCTCTGACTGAATGTGCATGTTATTGGTGTGAGCCACACAGCCATGCCACATGGTTTGTGGGGTCCTGTCATGGGCCGCACTGGAGGTTCAACCTCCCACAGGCATGGGTGTGTGTGTTGTTCTTAGCATAAGTTACTTTAAGTAGTGTGTAAGTCTAGGGACCGATGACCTACACAGTTTGGTCCCTTAGGAATTCACACACATTTGAACATTTATTGATATGAGGCCTCTTTTATCTTAAACATATTGCATATGTTGACAAAACAACAAGAGCTCTTACTTTTGCATTGCTTGTCCAAAATGTAATAATAATTAAATCAAACAGATTGAAAGCAAAACTGTTAAATAAATGAATCTTATACTTCAGTGGGATGTGAATATGTTAAGAAGAACCCAGAAGGAGAGGATGAAATGAAATGAAACTTCAGTGGTTGAGAAGATATGTGATATGACTTCGATGATTACAATTTTGAATCAAATTTATGAACACCTTGGCAGTATGAGCCTGCTTATCAGTATGACATTGTATCCTCCCTAGCCTGCATGCATGCACTGATTCAGTTGAGAAGGGTGTCATAACGCCACTGTAGCCTCTCCTGAGGCCAGATGGGCCACAATGGTTGCAACTGGTCCTTGATATCCTGGGTATTGTCACTGGTATGGAGTTGACACATGAGCTGATCCTGTGCAAGTTCTACTGGGGACAGACCTGGGGATATAGCTGGCCATTAAAGTACTTTAATAATATACAGACAGCTCGTAGAGAAACATGCCATGCATGAATGAGCATCTTCCTGTTTAAAATTAGCACCATGATACCATCATGTGCGATGTAAACAAACGAGGATGCAGGATGCCCACGACATATTATTAAGCTTCCTGTGTTCTCCCTCTGCCATAACACCAGGATTAACATTGCTGTGCCTCTCCAAAACATTGGAAGAACAGGACATCTCCCCAGGTTTCTATCTTTCCCAGCAGTGGTGGTCATGTGGAACAGCAAAGAACCATAATTCATTGCTGAACAGAATGAGATGCCACTCATCAACATCGCAGCACTACTCCAAACACAACCATTTGTGTTGTGGCGGTAATGGAAGCCTATGCATGGGATCATAATTCCCTAATTCAGCTGCTGCTAGTCTCATACCAATGGTGCAGAATGACAAAGACTGTTTCAGAGAGTCCATTATTTGTTCATGGATGTCTGGTGCATTTGTGAATTGGTTACAATGTATGTGGTGCACAATAAAGTGAATCTCCCTTGCAGTTGTCAGACTTACCCAACTGGAATCTTGACAGCAAGTATGCCAACTTTCAATTTGCCATGATGTCCAACATTGGACTATTGTCACATCCGAACGCACCAAAAATCTGGATTCTGTGTGAGTTGAGATCCACAGAGAGGCTCCTTTCAAAGGCTGTCAGATGCAGATAATGATGTCTCATATGAGTACGTGGCATCTGAATGTGCTTCACTGTGATCACTGGCCATCTGACACCATTCACACTCCTTCTATATCCTACTAGGCTAACTGGAAGACCTTGCAATTATGTTGGTGCTTATGTAATATTCCTTAGTCATTCACTTTAGTTGTCATTAGCCCATTCCCTCTTCCACCTCAGCAAGAAGGGCCTGCAAATCTCTCAAATAGATATCCTGATATAGTCTAAAAGCATGACCTACAGTCTTCAGTCCACAAGTTGATGTGTCAGATCCAACTGCTGAAAAATACTGCCTATTTCAATATATATAAGAGTGAGCTATGTCTTTTAGTAAAGCAACCCTTTTCAAATATATAATTTAAAGTTTATTTAGGTAAAATTGATCTATATATTATATCTTCTTGTTTCCACATTGAAAGCAAGCCCTTTACATTTAATTCCACACAGCATCTGGCACACTTCATATTTAAAATATGATTTTGTTTCAACATCTCCTTGCTATGCTGGTACTGTAAGCAGGTAAAAGCAAGAAGAAACTACAGCTGTGCTTTCTCCTGAGGATCTGCAGCAGTACTGTACAGCTTAATGATATTGGCATTGATTTGAATAAGATATTGTGGAGGGAAAAATGTGACAGATTTTGGGATGGGGAATTCATGGGAATGTAGTAATCAGCGAAAACAAACCTATCATTCTATAGTCAGAGTGTGGCATACTCAGTTCCTTAATCAGGTAGAAACATTATTGAATTTGAAAATGAACATGGATAGATTGAAATTTGATATAGAGAGAATTAACAAAGTGCAATGGCAGGAATAATAAATCTTCTGGTCAGGGGAGTACAAGTTTATAAACACAAAATCAGATATGTTTAATGCAGGAGTATCTCTACAAATAAATAAGAAAACAGTAATAAAGGCAAGAATACTATGAAGAGCATAACAATCACATTATGGTTACAAGATAAGACACGAACCCAACACCCTCCACAGCAGTATATATTTATATTTCAGCTAGCACTCCAAATAAAGAAGCGATTGAAAGATTGTTTGATGTGGTAAAGGAAGTTCTTCAGATGGTTAAGGAGAGGAAAAAGTAATTGGTTGACTGGAATTCAGTTAGCAAGAGAAGGAGAAGGAAATATTGTAGGAGAATATAGACTGGGGAAAAGGAATGAAAGAGCAAGATCATTTAATCATCGCTAATTCTTTGTTTAAGAATAATGGAAAATGATTGCATATGTGGAACAGACCTGTAGACCCTGGAAGGTGGCCCAGGAAGAATGGTCAATATTCAGGGATATGACAGGAATGATAATTCTAAGTAAAAATGTGTAGTAAACATGGGCTCTAAATGTAAAATGCATACTGTATGGGCTTTGAGCACTTTTTCAACTTTGGTACTGTGAAACAAATCTTTTGTACTGCAAGTTCTTTGCTTTCCATATTTTGAGAAAAGGTGGTATGGATCAAAAAAAGAAAAAGAATTAAGTAAACATGGGCTCTGAAGTGCTTACCTTAAGAGCTATGCACACTTGTTCATATTCATTACTATGAAACACATCTCTTCTACTGAACAAATGCTCATAGTTCTTAAAGTATGAGTTTTAGAGCCAATGTCCATTAGGCAGTTTTTCATCTTTTGACACATTCTTTCTCCTCTCAAAACATGGAAAGCGAAGAGCTTTCTGTGGAACACATTTGTTTCACAGTATTGAAAATTAATAAGTGCTCATAGTTCTTAAGGCATGCATTTTAGAACACATTTACTAGACATTTTTGCTTCAATTAATTGTTCCTGTCATATCCCTGAATATTATTCCTCCTTGGACAGGCTGTATAATGGTAAGACAGAGATTTTGGAATCAGATTTTAAACTGTAAGGCATCTCCAGGAACAGACATGGACTCTGACCATAATTTATGAAGAACCACAATTTGATGAGAATTTTAAAGGGAGCATTAGGCAATGATCAACTGAAACAGGGGAAAGGAACACAACAGAAATGAATGGGCAACTCTGAGAGGTGAAATAGTGGAGGTGACAAAATAGGTAAAAAGAAATGTCCTACTAGCAATCTTTGGATAACACTGGGGATGATTAAATCTAACTGATGAGATGTGAAACAATAAAAATGCAGCAAATTTAGTGGGTGATTGGGGATATAGATGTCTAAAACTGAGACTGATAGAAAGTGCAAAATGGCTAAGCAGGAATGGCTAGAGGACAGATGCAAGACTGTAGAAGTATGTGTGACTAGAGGAAAGATAAATGGCACCTTTAGGAAATGGAGATGGTGGTAGCAGACACAATCCTAGCATCTGTTGATGATGTGATTCTCACCAACACCTTGGAGCAAGTTTATGCCAATACTTGTCTGATTTCTTGACAATATGAAGAAAATTAGGCTGATGGTGAATGATGATAAAACAAAATATCTTATTGTATCACATCATTATGCTGTCCTTCCAATGTTGTTGATGGGAAGTGCATCAACAGATAATAAACGGTAATTGCATGTTTTAGTCTGATCAGTTTATTTAAGTCATGACTAATATAATAGAAGAATAAAATCCAACTGTGCATGACACTGGTATGGCTGATATTTTTATATGGTTGTGAAACCTGTGCAACAGCAGCAACAACTAAAGAAGCAATTTGCCCCTTTTAGAGGAAGGTACTTTGAAAAACGTATGGACCCATCTATAATATCATGGAAGGTAAATGGGAATGAAGACTGAAAGGAGACCTGTACCAGCAGTTTGAAGAAAGCACACTGTCTGAATATCAGGGCAGACGAAGCTACTATAGTGATTTGGAAACATCCTTCAAGCTGATGGGTCCCTCCTATACCAAGTCCTCTGTTCTCAAGTTGCTAGAAAACACCCAAGGGATGCTCAAGGATATGATAGAAGGACTGATTATTAACAATCTTTAGACAAATGGAGCCAATAGCGGTGGAAGATGAAGCTAGAGACTGGCAATGGTGGACTTTCATCTACAGTAGATTGTGACTTACTGACTTCCTTTTCTACTGTACTTTTGTAATGTGTTCTTTTATAATTTTTTATAGTGTGCTGCTTTTTCTTTTATTTGTAGTGTGCTTATTTCTTTTGTTTTTTTTTCTTCTGTAGACCTTGGAGGTCTGTTGATGCAATAAATGATGATGATGATGGTGATGATGTTAGTAAAATAAAGGAGGCCTTTGGAGATAATAGAAACAGCTGTATGAATATCAGGAGCTCAGATGACAAGCCACTACTAAGTAAAGAAGCAAAAGCTGAAAGGTGGAAAGAATGTACAGAGAAAACAAACTTGAGGACAATATTATATATATAGAGAGGGAAGTAGGTGGAGATGAGATAGGAGATATACTGTGAGAAAAATTTGGCAGCGCATGAAAGACTAAGTTGAAATATGTCCTCTGGCATAGATGATATTCCTTCAGAATTATTGAGATCCCTGGGAGAGCCATCCATGATAAAACTATCCCACTTGGGGTGCAAGATGTATGAGACAGGAGAAATACTTTCAGACTTCAAGAAGAATGTAGTAATTCTAATTCCAAAGATGACACATGCTGACAGGTGTGAATATTGTTGAACAATCAGTTCAACAAGTCATGGCTGAAAATACATACATGAATTATTCACAGAAGAATGGAGAAATTGATAAAATCTGCCTTCAGGAAACATCAGTTTTGGTTATGGATAAAAGAAGGAGAAACAAGGCGGTACTGACCTTATATCTTAGAAGATAGGTTGAAGAAAGACAAACTTGTGATGAACTCTTCTCAGGTGGTCAGCTGAGTGTTGGAGTCATCCTGTCACAGCGTTTTAATGAGTTTTGCACCCATCCTCCTCAAGTGAGGTGCCGGGATGCTGTGTTGCAAATATCTATGTAGTTACTTGACCTCTGTCCTCTTTTGCAGGTGGACCAATAATGTGCCTAAGGATAAGTGTGCTGAGCAGTGTGGCCCATGATGGGGCATCACAGCATGGCTAGTGGTGGGGTGTCATAGCGCAGCTCTGGTGTGGGCATCGAGTCTTGGTCGCTGACAATTCTGTTTGTGGACGCCGCCACCTTCAGAATGGAGCATTCCTGATGTATCTTCTCAATTGCAGAATCCCATGCTGCACTAACTTCAAATCCACTATCCCAGTTGACCAGATTGTTGTGGAGACATATTTCCACTGCCTCCTTGAAGATGGAGTCCCAGAATCCGTTGGCACTGCATGTCTTCTTGGTTTCTTCAGAGTTGAAGGTATGCCCCTCATTAATGCCATGCTCTGCTACCGTAGGCTTGCTTATGTGTCTTAAGTGCATGTTTGTGATGTCTCCACAAGAATCTGGTCAAAAGGGATAGTGGATTTCAACTTAATGCTGCGAGGGACTCCACAATTGAAATGATACATCAGGAATGCTCTGTTCTGAATGTGGTTGGTGTCCACAGGCAGACTGGACAGCAACCAGGACTCGACCCCCACACCAGAGCTGTGCCATGAGCCCCCACCACTGGCCGTGTCATGATTCCCCACCACCAGCCACACCGCTCGGCTCCCGTTTCTGGAGACACATGATTGGCCCAACTGCAGAAGAGGACAGTGGTCAAGTAGATATGTGCAGCACAGCACTCCAACACCTCGATTGAAGAAGATGGGTATGAATCTCATCAAAATATTGCAACAAGATGACACCACCACTCAGCCGATCACCCGAGAAGTGTTCATCACTGGAATACTCTAAGAAAGCCTGCATTCGCAAGGCAAACTTGTGCTTACAGTATTTGTATATTTAGAAAAAGCTTTTTGCATTGTTGACTGGAATGCTCTTTTTGAAATTCTGAAGACAGCAGGGATAAAGTAAGGTTTTGAAAAGTTATCTGGAACTTAAAGAAAAACCAGACTCCAGTTTACTGGTTAGAGGAAAGGAAAAGGAAGTATTAGTTGGCAAGAGAGTGAGAGAGGATTGTAGCCTATCCCTGATATGAATCTATCTGGACAGTGAGCAAGCAGTAAAGGAAACCAAGGAATAACTTGGAAAGAGGGTTAAAGTTCAGTGAGAAGAAATAAAAATTCTGAGGTTGGCTGATGATATTGTAATTAAACAGCAAAGGACTATGAAGAGCAGTTGAACTAAATGAATAGTGTCTTGAAAATAATTTGTAAGATGAACTTCAGTAAAACTACTACACGGATAACAGATTGCAGTAAAATTAAATTTGATGATACAGAGGGAATTAGATTTGGAAATGAAGTAGTAGACTAGTTGCTAATTTTATGACAAAACAACTGAAGATAGTCAAAGTAGAGAGGATATAAAATGCAGACTAGCTACAGCAAGAAAAAAATTCTGAAAGAAGAATAATTTGTTGACGTGTAATATCAATTTAAGAGTTATGAAGTCCTTAGCAGGTTTTTGTCTGGAGTGTAGCCTCATATTGGAGCCACACAAGGATGATAAGCAGTCCAGACAAGAAGAGAATAAAAGCTTTTGAAATAAGGTACTATAGAAGAATACTGAAGATTAGATGTGTAGACTGAATAACAACTGAAGAAACACTGAATCAGATTGGGGAAAAAATAAATTTGTGGCACAACTTAACTGAAAGAAGGTATCAGTTTATAAGAAACATTCTGAGGTATCAAGCAATTTCAATTCCATAATAGAAGGAACTGTAGGGGGTAAAAGTTGCTGCAGGAGGCCAAGGGGTGAATACAGTAAGCAGATTCAAAAGGCTGTAGGTTGCAGTAGTTATTTGGAGATGAAGAGGCTTTCACAGAATAGATATCATGAACCACTACATCAAACCAGTCTTTGGACTGAATACCACAACAACAAGAACAATAGCATACCACTCACCATGCAGTATTCCACACAGGTGACATATGGAAGCTTAAACCAAATACCAATGTCTGAGGTACATTTACATAAAAATATCATTTAAACTTCACTATAAAGTTAGTTACTGTCAACCTCTATCTGAGAATAATTGTCAAAGTTTTCCTTCATGGATGGAGATTTTCCAGAGAAGCTGGATTAATACAAATTCCTTACTTAAATAAGCTTGGATATGGTAAACGTTTTGAAGAATGTAGGTTAAGAAATTTCTCTTTCAAAACTCTATATGTAGATTGTACTACACCTCAAAGTATTACATGTACAGAGCTAAAAATTTGTACAGCGTAATAAAATTTACAAGTTGAATCTGGTGCTGATATTTCTAATCTCCAAGTTAATCAAAAGGGATGGTTAATCTAGCATCTTTTTCTACTAAAATACACATTTCACATTTTTAAAAAAATTATAAGAATATTTTAACATGAGCTGCAGGATGCGGCTTAATTGCACATATTATTCAGTTTTTGAGGGTGGCTGCTGTTTTAGATTAACTTCAGAAATAAAAAAAATATAGTTTTTCTCAGAAACTATTGGCATCAATCTCAGGATGCTTTACTTTTATATATGTCTGATTATAATAAGTTAAATTTTTATGTACGTTACATAACAAATGATTTCAGTGACACGATGTAGTGCAACCACTACCCACAAGTTCTGTGCTACAAGTTGTGCAAGCTACAGGGGAGGATGGGTGAAACCCACACTCTCTTTGTTGAAGGCTAACTGGCAATCACATAGCAAGCAAAAAAAGCTTGCTTGGTTCTGTAGAGGGTGAGGATGGAGATTTCACTGTGAAGTCTTCCAACATGGGACAATCTGTCAATTTAACTGAACTGCTGGGGAAAGAATTGGATTTACAATGAAAAAATTGTCAGTGGATTATTCAAACCTCCCAGACCATTTTCACCTAACAAGTAACACAGCTTGAGATTCCTCCTGGGAATGAAAAACTGATGTACAAGAAGCCATACCAGTTTCCATATCACCTCCAACTGGCGACTGAAGAATTATGAGCCAGCTACTCATTCTTATCAATTGACAGTATTCTGTTGACTGGTTTAAACTGTGTTCAGTTAGCTAAATGTGCATCTACATTTTCCTGTGAATGAAAATAGCACAAGCAATGTTCAAATCTATAATTATGACAAAAATAAATTATGCTACTATATGCCAATCTCGGTACATGAATCGTTTTGAGGTCAACATATGAAATCAGTGTGGCAGCTTTGAGCCCTTAAGGGCTACAAAGAAGAATAAGCAGAAGGAAGAGGAGGAGGAGGAGAATGAAAACGTTTCTGTAAAAGTCTGTCATATTCAGTGTTCAGATTGTGGATGGATGGTTGCAGATCATAAGAGAGATGACAAAGAATTCTGAGTTGTACCATTTTCACATCTGCGTGTTTCTGATTCTGTTCATCTATCATTGTGCCCAGAAATCTGAACTTTCCAGCACATTCAAATTTGTTTAGTGACTAATAGGTATAATTGGCTGTGTTGTATATCTCTACATGTTTAAATTACCATGTATTCTTTTTTCTGATCATTTACTTTGGGGCCAAGTTTGGATGCTTTTTCTATGAGGTCCACAAATAAATGTTTAATTGAAATGACATATATCTGTATAATAAGCCTACAACATTAATGGATTTGCATGTTTCTTGAGATGATGTTTTGTAATATGTAGTGGTACAACTCAGAATTCTTTGTCATCTCTCTTATGATCTGCAACCACCCATCCACAATCTGAACACTGAATACGACAGACTTTTACAGAAACATTTTCATTCTCCTCCTCCTCCTCTTCCTTCTGCTTTTTCTTCTTCGTAGCCTTTAAGGGCTCAAAGCTGCCACACTGATCTCATATGTTGCCCTCATAATGATTCTATCTCATGCAGCCTGTTGCATATTGTTTTAATTTCATTTACCCAGGTACTAATGGATCCCCCTCTTGGTCTCTTACCAAATGATTTCCCCACATTTCCGCTTTCATTCTCATAAGATGGTCAATGCAATGAAGTTATCTGCTATTTAATATGCTGATTATTGTTGTTTGTTGTGATAGAATGTGGATTTCGGTGTTTTGTCTTGTCTTCCAACTATGGAATTCATTATCATAGTAAGGACTAAAGATTTTTCTATAAATTTGGTCTTGAAATATTGGTTTCTGGTGTTCTTCCACTTCTTCATTTTTTTGTCTCATGGGTTAGGACTGGTCTGATGATTGCATCCTATAACTTCATTTTAATTTTGATTGTCTATAGTTTAGGCCTTAGAAGTCTTTGTATGAGGTAATAGGTTCTATTAGAATTTTGTGATCTCATTTTCACATCTGCTTGTTTCTGATTCTGTTCATCTATCATTGTACCCAGAAATCTGAACTGTCCAGCACAGTCAAATTTGTTTGATGACTAATAGATATAATTGGTTGTGTTGAGCGTTTCTTCATATTTAAATTATCATGTATTCTTTTTTCTGATCATTTACTTTGAGGCCAAGTTTGGATACTTCTTCTATAAGGTCCACAAATAACTGTCTAATCTCTACCTCACTTTTTTCAATGAGTTCAATGAGTTGCCTATGTTAAAGCCTTAACTTTATTTCTTTGGAGGATCCCAGCAGGTACTACCTTGAGTTTCCTCACAACTCTTCCAAGGGTACATTAAAGACAAAAAGGAGCAGATCATATCCTTGCCTTTGTCTGCTTTTATTCAGAATATGGTCAGATTTTTCTCCATTTAGCAAAATCCTGCTTATATTATTATCAATGCATATTTTACAAAGATTTATGAATTTAATTGGAAATCCTAAGTGCATCACTAAATTCCACAGGCTTTGCCTGTGAAAGGAGTTATATTATTTCATAAAATCAATGAATAAATAATGTATTTTCTGTTTACTTCCCATAATTTATATTTGTGGTTTTAATTACAAATATATTGTTAGTAGTGGATCTACCTGTGTGAAAGCCATTTTTATAATCCCCAATTATATTTTCTGTGAACAGTTCCAAGTGGTTTAGTAATAAACAAGACAAAATCTGATAGGCTGTGTTAACTATTGATATTCCTCTATAATTTCTGAAGTCTTCACTTTTTTTTTATACATTTGGACTACTGGTTCTTTCCATTCTGTTGGTATGGTCTCAGTTTCCAGTTTTTATCTGTGTCAGACAAAACAAACATCTGTGTAGTGTCTCTCCCCTGTAATTTAGTATCTCAGTTGGAATGCTGTTACTCTCACTTGCCTTGCCACTTTTTATGTTTGATACTTCTCAGCACCTTCTCATATTCAACCCGCCCCACAGCATCATGAAGTTGTTCTCTCTCTCTTAAAGTGGGTTAAAACACACTCACATTAAAACATGACAGTTACTGTTTGTAATGAATATTACATTAAATTTTGCATGTTGAACACTTACATGACTGTTAGATTGCGAAGCTTGGCAGCAGCAAGAGATGGAACAATGCCTGTAAGTTGTCAATGTTAAGTTTAGCTTTGGCTCCTTACTTATTGGTACACTTCATGTTTGACTGTCTTTGCGTTGACTTTATGTTGAATGTTTGCTACCATCTTCAGTGATCTAACAGCTGTAGTCCCACAATAGTGTGGCAAACTCATGTTGTGCATCAACTGAAAAATAAATAATGTAATGAGCTTGTTTGAACATGAATAACTCTACGATATGCTTTCATGTAACAGCATTACTTTCATGTGTAGTTTATACCACAGCTGTTGATTATCTTTGCACTCATGCCTAAGATTGCATCATTTTGTAGCAGGCAAACAACATTGTCCCTCCTATGTCCCTCCTCAAAGTGGTAACAAGTAACAAAATTCTCTTCCCTGCTTTCTCTGCAACTTGCACTCCACTGTGGTCAATCAGTAACTTAGCAGTGACAACTTATACTGACTGCTATTGTTATCCACAGAATGGAACTTTTGCCCCTGAGGTCACTATAACCTAAAGTTAAAGAAACATGCCTCAGACAACATTGTGATTACCAAAAACTTGAAGGCTTTTAATGCTTTAGACTTCAGAGTGTCTCAAAGTTTCATTTGTAGTGATGTAACAGCAATAGACCTAATAAATACTCGGGACCTTTGCCTTTCGCGGGCAAGTGCTCTACCACTGAGCTACCCAAGCACGACTCACACCCCATCCTCACAGCTTTACTTGTGCCAGTACCTTGTCTCCTACCTTCCAAACTTTACAGAAGCTCTCCTGCGAACCTTGCAGAACTAGCACTCCTGAAAGAAAGGATACTCCAAAGACATGGCTTAGCCACAGCCTCGGGGAAGATTCCAGAATGATATTTTCCCTCTGCAGTGGAGTGTGCACTGATATGAAACTTCCTGTCAGATTAAAACTGTGTGCCGGACCGAGACTCAAACTTGGGACCTTTGCCTTTCGCGGGCAAGTGCTCTACCACTGAGCTACTCAAGCACGACTCATGCCCCGTCCCCACAGTTTTAAACTGCCAGAGGTCATTTTTCACGTTGAAGAAAATTGAGACATATCTTTGAAATTCAACAGCACAGGCTAGTTCTGAAGTTTACTGTCTCACATTATGTCATATAGTAATTCCTACATTGCCATTTATTAAAATTTATGCATTCTAAAAATAAATAATGGATGTTGCTTTATCAATTAAATTAAGTTGATAATTGTGTTTTACCCTTTCAGAGAAAACTAAATGGATTAACTCTCTCGTCAGTTTATTCTTCAGTATCTATTTCACCATTGGAGGTGATAGAAAGTATCACAAAGATAAAAGAGAAACTGGATGTGTCATTGCAGGAGAGATGCTTATTATTTGCTGGTATCTTTGTTTCACCTTTGACTGTTTTAAGCCATGATGCATTTATTTATTCATCTGGTGCACAATATAATTGGTATTGATGTCATCACTTTGTAAAATGCTTCCTGTATTTAGTCCTAAAACTTTCATAAATGCTAGTCCTCAGGCTGACTAATGATTTGCCCCTTTATTAAGATGAATACCATGTTTTACAGATCAGATTATGCTGAGACAGATAGAATCTGAAATGGACTGTTGTGTAACCTGCAGTTTGTGGATGCTACATACTCACAATTTATGTCAACAATAACTATGCACCAGAATTTTTCCACTGAAGTACCTTCATCTCCATTCATTTATATCTGCCACAGTTCAATTTCATCATGTCATGAGCCATTTTGGACACACGCCAAATGGCTCAGGTGCATCCACCAAGTACTGGCATAGACGTATATGCGTTCATGCCAACTACTGAAGTGGGATCTTTGGGACCCATCTGAGCAGCATTGTGCTCTGAGCATGTATTGCACATGCCAAGTGCCTTGATCTGCTGAAGATTTGCACTTACCAACAAGATTTGCTGCCAGCCTATAACTGTGGGTCAGTGTCAGCTCAGTTTGGCTTTTATGAAATAGACCTCAAGTGTATTATATTTTTGAGTGGTTAGGAACTTGATGGTTGTCAGGTGCACTTTATTATGGACATGGTACAAACTTTGATATTAAAGATGATTGTGTTCCTTATTCGTACAAATGTTTTCTATTCGCTACTGACTAGTTATCATAAGTTCCATGTATACTTATTGCCATTTAAATGGCAGTTGCTTAGTTTCTAAGCCTGTCTGTGACAATTGGAGCCATCTTTATTGCCAATGTTTTTAGCACTGAGTAATTTGTGTGGCATTATTTTGACTATACTGTTTTTCTTAACACCTTCATTGATTCCTGTTAGAGGTTTATATTTTTGGAAGGATCTATCTGGATTTGAAATCATAATGGTGTGTTTTGTATCTGTTAAAAAAATGCAAATGGTGTCATAATCTGTGAGTTTTAGGGTATTTTCATTTTGGCATTGACAGCTAGCTAGTGTAAGAATCAAATTTGATGATTTCTATATAAGGCATTCTGTTCTGCATTTTCCTCTAATGGCCATGTTTTGAAGTTACTATAAGCCATGTACTAATATTTTGACAGTCTTTTTGTTGTTCCTGTCTGTGATTCAGCATATATAGTGAATAACAACTACCCTTTTCATAATATTATTACATTTCATCCTGGATTCAACATTGTTTCAAGGAGGAAGAGCCAACTCTTAATTTTGATTTGTCAGTTAATATTTTACATGATTAGTAAAAATGTTTCCTGAATGTTGTTGCAAACGTCTCAGCTTGGCACCACCACTCCGATCACCACAGTATTGGAAGTTTCAGTATGTTCAACCTGTGTACCAATTCAAATCACTGGAACAGTTTATGCCATTCAGCTGCTGATATTTTAGGATACTGATCTGAATAAACATCTTGTACTTGAACAAAACTACCCCTCCCCTCCTCCTCCTCCCCCCCCCCCCCCACCTAAAAAAAGGAAATATTATCTAACACCTTGGGGCTGCTTCTGGAATTTGTAGTTAATGTTTCTGGATCAGAACAGTTCAATAGATTGTCCAAATATTCCTTGCTCGCTGATAAAATTTTGCATGGTTAAACAATCATATTGCCTTCCTTATTCTTCATTACTTTAGATTTGTAATTAAAACCTGTTGCAATCTAGTTGACCATGTGATACATTTCCAGATGCCATTATTTTGGTGATATTTGTAAATAGATTCATTCTGTTGTTGTACACATTATGTCTTTTCCTTACAATTTATTTTATTAGCCTGCTTTTGTGTCTGCCAGTAAACATTTTTATCTGCATAAATTCATAACCTGGTCTTGAGTTCTCTCACATTCTTCATCAAACCACTTCTTCTTGCCTTTCTTTTCCCTCTATAAGTTATTACTTGCAACTGTGAGGGTGACTTATTCTATTCCAGCACTCATTACTGGTTGTTCCGTGATTTTCTTTCATGCTACATAAAACCTCAAATCAATTTGGAACCTCATCTTTGCACTTTAGTATTTCTTCTGTTCCTACAAAATTTTCCATGTCAAATTTGGCCACATTTTCAGGTTTGATTGTCATTTTAGGAGCTTTTCAATCTGTGACTCATTGTACTTATTACTAGATGGTGGTCTGACCTTATTTCCACTCCTCAGATGGATCTTACTACTGCACAGATTGCCTTTCTATGTCTGTTACATATGAGAACATGGTCATTTTGTGTTACCATTTTCTTAATTCTTGAATTACAGGTTTCTTTATGTATATATTTTTGAGGAAAGGTCATGTTGGCAGTAATCAATCATTCCTGTCGATGGAGCAAAATTTATCAACCAAATGGCATAGTCATCACTTTATTCATGTAAACTTTCATTTCTAATAGTAGATTTGGAAACATCCTCATACCATACTTTTTCATTAAAATCCCCTATTTCTTTCTTGACATTGTGATTTGGTATCTTGTTCTGTAAATCTCAGCAGTTTTCACAGAAGTTATCCTTTACTTTGTCATCTTTGTTATTAGTTGGTACATAACAGTTTATCATTGATGAACTAAAGCATTTTGGATCTCAGTCTGAGATAGCATAATCTTTCACCCACTGCTTCACAAAGAGAATCATTTTTTATGCAGAACACTGTTCTAAATTCATAGAAACCCCTTTCTTTACGCCTTTAAAATTTTATTTTTATCTGTACCCTTGTATATTCCTTCCCAACAGCCTAGTCTCCTGTATTGCTGCTATTGTTACACTGTAAATGTCCAGTTGTTCACTGTGCCACATGGAGGATCCCATTTTAAAAATATTTTGTACATTCAACATTCCCAATTTCATGTCCGTTTCCTAGGTACAGGTCATCATAGAATGAAATTTTCACTCTGCAGCAGAGTGTGCACTGATATGAAACTTCCTGGCAGATTAAAACTGTGTGCCAGACCAAGACTCAAACTCAGGACCTTTGCCTTTTGAGAGAAAATGCTCTACAGACTGAGCTGCCCAAGCATGACACACAACCCATAATCACAACTTTACTTCCACCAGTACCTTGTCTAATACCTTCCAAACTTCACGTAAGTCCTCCTGCAAGACTTGCATGACTAGCACTTCTGGAAGGAAGGATATTACAGAGACATGGTTGAGCCATAGCCGGGCAGATGTTTCCATTCAGCAGAGCACTTGCATGTGGAAGGCAAAGATCCCAAGCTTGAGTCTTGATCTGCCACACAGTTTTAATCAGCCATGGAGTTTCATATAAGCACACACTCTGCTGCAGAATGAAAATTTCATTCTGGAAACATCTTCCAGAAGTGCTAGTCTTGTAAGTTTTGCAGGAGAACTTTTGTGAAGTCTGAAAGGTAAGAGACTAGGTACTGGCAAAAATAAAGCTGTGAGGATGGGTCATGAGTTGTGTTTGGGTAGCTCAGTCAGTAGTGTGAGTGTACAAGCTGTGGTGGGAGCTTAGAGCAGCAGTTTCCTCTGCAGAACACATGGCTGGCAGTTGCTAAGAGGCCATGGCGAGAGGCTAGCATGTATGTGGCATTGGAAAAACCTGAGTGGACGCTTGGCAGGGGCGCATATGGCCATGTTTGTGCTCTTGGAGAAATTTATATGCCACAGAAAAGTTGATAAAAACAAAACTAAGAGTGACATGGAGGTGTGAGTTGGCACTCATGGACGGAAAAATATGTAAAGCTAAATTATCTAGACGTGCCACAAAAATATATGACAGTTTAAAACTTATTGTTGTCTTAAATATTATAAATTTATTGAAGTTTGAAAGCTAATATCTTGGCAATGCTTTGCTGATTAATAGGAACAAAGTGTCTACAGATGCAGCTACTAGAACTGCATCGAGCAATCATAACCGATTTAGCAAAACAGGTACCAGTTTTGAATGAGAGGTTGGAATATGGGATTTGACTGAGAGAAACCGTGTTTTTGGTAATAAATAAATTTAAAGGGACAAAACCTAGAGGCAGCATTCTAAAGTTTAAAGAGGTAGATGAATAATTAAGTATGTATTTTTATTTGTTTATTTATGATTAGTATAAAAAACTGGGAAAAGCAAAATCATGTCACAAGAACATTATTTGTGAAAAAACGATGGCAGATACAAAAAAAATTGGACTTTAAATTGTTGTTGCCCTGGAAATTTCCATGTTTTTCAATATGTCATGTTTAGTTTTGGAATATTCATAATTTTTGTCAAACATTGTTTTAAGTTATGCAGTCATTTTGAGGGTGGATAGGGTGGCCATCTTTGAGGACAGTCAGTTTTAAGTGACGCTAAGAGCCGGACATGCCTTGCATCTGGCAGTGGTAGTGGATTGCTAGCCATGTTCGGGGACAAGTATGTATGTAGCGATGTTTGAAAGAGATGAAGTTGAGTGTAGTATAGTGGTTTAGGACAGCAGACAATAGTGTATCACGACATATGAATTTTATAGTGAAGTGTTGTAGCCATCAGTTATTAATGGCTGCCCTTATGTAAGAGGCCCTCAGATCTCATTTTAAGTGTTTAATGAATATATTGAAGATAAATAAACTAGTTGTTCAAATTATAAATCAGCATGAGTGACTCAATATTTTAAATTTCATCGCAATACCTGCCTGCATTGTTTTGTTATATTTTATTTCAGCTTAAAAATTGAGTTTACAACAGGTGTGAGCTGGCACCTTATGATGCAAAATGTAGCCAAACATTGAGACCAGCCACATCTCTGGGCCACTCAGTTAAGCTGAGTGTAACAAATATGTATATACATATATATATATTTTTTTTCATGCCATAGCACATGGGGGTTCAAGCCAAACTACTCAAACTTGAACGTGTAGTGCCCAGTACAGTTGTAGTAGAGCACTTGTCCACAAACGGCAGAGGTCCTGTGTTTGATGTTCAGTTTGGTACACAGTTTTAATGTGCCGGGAAGTTTCATATCAGCACACACTCAACTGTAGAGTGAAAATTTCATTCTGGAAACATACCCAAAGTCATAGCTAAGCCATGTCTCTGCAGCATCCATTTTGCCAGAAGTGCTAGTCTTGCAAATTTTGCAGGAGAACTTCTATGTAGTTTGGAAGGCAGGAGATGAGGTACTGGTGGAATTAGAGCTGTGAGGATTGGCTGTGAGGATTGGCTGTGAGTCATGCTTGGGTAGTTCTGTCAGTAGAGCACATTCCAGCAAAAGGCAAAGGTCCCAAGTTCAAGTATCAGTCTGGCACGCAGTTTTAATCTGCCAGGAGGATTCAAAGGTTATCATATTTTTGGGTTCATACTTCATCAGAGACATATATGAGACAGTGTAGTCTCGGAATTTTTTCCATTCCTGGGTTGAAAGTCCTGCACAAAACCATAACCTGGAGTACTGGGTGTTTCCTGTAGCTGTCTTTCTACCATAGCCTTTGTACATTTTCTCAACCCACCACAAGACAGCAGTGTCATTGGGAGAGAGAGAGAGAGAGAGAGAGAGAGAAAAAAAAAATTCAGCTCTGCAGCAAACAATATTTTAATTTCTTTCCATGTTGCCAACATTTAGGCTTGTGGTTCACAAGCTGATTTACAGCAGGATATAGTGCTTTGACTTGACGTTCATTACTGCTTATTTATCCGCTATCACTTCAGGCAGTTTTGTGTGTACTCCTGCATAAAATCACTTAGTTTCATTGACATTAACATGCTGTTGAACTATTTACTTCAATGCCCAGCTAGAATATCTCTCTCTTGAAACATCTCATGTTTCCTTAGCAGCTTATCAAGGACATTAGTTGAATACTAGTCATCATTAATTTCAAATGACATTAAACTCAGTCTTTATAGTGAGGTAAATTTGTTTTACTGCACCAGACTTAGTAAAGAAAATGTTACAGATGAGCAAAAGAATTGATTTCAAGAGGCTCGTTAATTAGGTAAACTCAGGTCTCAAAATTGTGTCCCACAGGGGTGTGAGACCCTCTTATCTGTTTGTCTCACCATTATGAAAGAAAATCTGTGAGGTTGAGTTTCCAGCAGTCTCTTTCAGGCAGATTTTATAATGTAGTTGTCCCAAAAATTTACTCAAAATGATGATCTAGAATGTGTGGAAGACCACAATTCCACTATTTGTGACAGTATAAACTGTTTGAGTTACCTATGAAAATTTGTTATAACCAAATTATTTTTATATATATTGTTTGTTTTTCCTTTCATCCCTTCAGTAATAAATGAGGGGTGCTCTACAGAAAAGGTACAAAACAACTCTATGGGTATAATGGTAGTCTTTATTCAAAATTCATCACCAGAGGAATGAGAACAACTGTCCTATTGTATCATAAGCAGAATGATTCCATATTCTCAGACTTCCTGTGACTCTGACAGGACCCAGCTCTCTACTGTGTCCTTCAGTTCACCATCTGAGTTGAAGCACATCCCTGTAAGACAGTTTTAGTGGACCACGCACATGGAAGTTTGCAAGGCGACATGTCCAGGCTGTAGTAGAGCAGAAGATCAAGCAGCTGGGACTTGAACTTGGTCATTACAACCTGTATGACCTTGGAGAGGTGTGGAGATACAGTACTGTGGAGAAGAATCATTTACTACATCAGCAGCCCAGCCCATTTGCTCTTGATGGAGTTGCCAAGGAGTGTCTCACAGTACATCAGACTGTCACCCTCACCTTGCCCAATGAGGGCAGTACATTGGATTTTTCAGGAGGTGGTGGTGTTGTATGCTTCCACTGCCAATATGTCTGACTCTACTATCCCAAAGCGCACTTGTTTAGTTAAATCCATCAAATCATTGTCTAATTTCGTAATTAGCAGGGGCAGATTTGCACTTTAATATCTGTCACGTGTAAAGTCGCGTAGCGTCTGTCATTTGTTTATTCCTTTCAAATAGTCTTTGTATGTTACTGACAGTACAGTTAGCCTTCTTCTGCTGAACAATGTGTCAGCAATGCGCAAGTAACAGCATTACTGCTTTTACTAGGCAGTCTTGTATTTTAATAACCATTTTAATTTTTTGGCGAATTGTTTGTGCTCTCTGTAGATTAGTTCAGACGTTCTTTGCACAACAGTGTTTAGGATGGATAGGGACTTTGACTGCTGTGTTTGGATGTGGGCTGAGTTGGCGTCCCTTCACTCTCAGCTTCAGGCAGTGTTGCCTTCGGTCACACAGCTTGAGTCTGTTGCCAGTAGGCATCACTGTGGAGGTCCAGACAGGGGTTTGTTGGGGGTGGCCAGCTCATCCCAAGCATCCCCCTTTCAGACTACGGCTGTGGCTGCCCAGGATACTGCCCACATTGAGGCTGACCCCTCACCCGTGGTATAGTGGGAGGTTGTCTCGAGGTGTGGCAGGGGGCGGAAGACATTCCAGAGGGCTGAAAGGAAGGCCTCTCCAGTTTGTCTGACGAACCAGTTTCAGGCTCTGTCTCCAGCTGATACTGATCTTCAGCTGGACATAGCTGCTAGTCCTGTTCCAGAGGTTGCCCCTCAGCCTGCAAGATCTGGGCAGTTGCAGAGGGTGGACTTACTGGTAGTTGGGAGTTCCAATGTCAGGTGCGTAATGGGGCCCCTTAGGGATATGGCTGCAAGGGTGGGGAAGAAAACCAATGTGCATATTGGGGGGAGTCATTCCAGATGTGGAGAGGGTCCTTCCGGATGCCATGAAGAGTACAGGGTGCACCCATCTGCAGGTGGTCGCTCATTTCGGCACCAATGATGTGTGTCACTATGGATCGGAGGAAATCCTCTCTGGCTTCCAGCAACTATCTGATTTGGTGAAGACTGCCAGTCTTGCTAGCGGGATGAAAGCAGAGCTCACCATCTGCAGCATCGTCGACAGGACTGACTGCGGACCTTTGGTACAGAGCCGAGTGGGGGGGTCTGAATGAGAGGGTCAGATGGTTCTGCGACCGTGTGGGCTGCAGATTCCTTGACTTGCGCCATAGGGTGGTGGGATTTCAGGTTCCGCTGGATAGGTCAGGAGTCCACTACATACAGCAAGCAGCTACACAGGTAGCAGGAGTTGTGTGGCATGGACTGGGCGGTTTTTTAGGTTAGATGGCCTTCGGCAAGTACAGAAAGGGCAACAGCCTCAAAGGGTGCGGGGCAAAGTCAGGGCATGTGGGGACCATGCAGCAATCGGTATTGTAATTGTGAACTGTCGAAGCTGCTTTGGTAAAGTACCGGAACTTCAAGCGCTTATTGAAAGCACCGAAGCTGAAATCGTTATAGGTATAGAAAGCTGGCTGAAGCCACAGATAAATTCTGCCGAAATTTTTACAAAGGCACAGACGGCATTTAGAAAGGATAGATTGCATGAAACTGGTGGTGGCATGTTTGTCGCTGTTAGTAGTAGTTTATCCTGTAGTGAAAGAGAAGTGGGTAGTTCCTGTGAATTATTATGGGTGTAGGTTATATTCAACAATCAAGCTAGGTTAATAATTGGCTCCTTTTACCGACCTCCCGACTCAGCAGCATTAGTGGCAGAACAACTGAGAGAAAATCTGGAATACATTTCACATAGATTTCCTCAGCAAGTTATAGTCTTAGTTGAAGATTTCAATTTACCTGATATATAGACTGGGACACTCAGATATTTAGGACAGGTGGTAGGGACAGAGCATCGAATGACATTATACTGAGTGCACTATCCGAAAATTACCTCGAGCAATTAAACAGAGAACCGACTCGTGGAGATAACATCTTGGACCTACTGATAACAAACAGACCTGAACTTTTCGACTATGTAAGCGCAGGACAGGGAATCAGTGATCATAAGGCCGTTGCAGCATCCCTGAATATGGAAGTAAATAGGAATATAAAAAAAGGGAGGAAGGTTTATCTGTTTAGCAGATTTCAGACTACCTAACAGATCAAAACGAAAATTTCTGTTCCGACACTGACAATGTTGAGTGTTTATTGAAAAAGTTCAAGGCAATCGTAAAATGCGTTTTAGACAGGTACGTGCCGAGTAAAACTGGGAGGGACGGGAAAAACCCACCGTGGTTCAACAACAAAGTTAGGAAACTACTGCGAAAGCAAAGAGAGCTTAACTGCAAATTTAAACGCAGCCAAAACCTCTCAGACAAACAGAAGCTAAACGATGTCAAAGTTAGCGTAAGGAGGGCTGTGTGTGAAGCGTTCAGCGAATTCGAAAGTAAAATTCTATGTACCGATTTGACAGAAAATCCTAGAAAGTTCTGGTCTTACGTTAAATCAGTAAGTGGATCGAAACAGCATATGCAGACACTGTGGGATGATGATGGCATTGAAACAGACGACGTCACGCGTAAAGCTGAAATACTAAACACCTTTTTCCAAAGCTGTTTCACAGAGAAAGACCGCACTGCAGTTCCTTCTCTAAATCCTCGTACGAACAAAAAAATGGCTGACATCAAAATAAGTGTGCAAGGAATAGAAAAACAACTGAAATCACTCAACAGAGGAAAGTTCACTGGACCTGACGGGACACCAATTCGATTCTACACAGATTACGCGAAAGAACTTGCCCCCCTTCTAACTGCCATGTACCACAAGTCTCTAGAGGAACAGAAGGTTCCAAATGATTGGAAAAGAGCACAGGTAGCTTCAGTTTTCAGGAAGGATCATCGAGCAGATGCGCAAAACTATAGGCCTATATATCTGACATCGATCTGTTATAGAATTTTAGAACACGTTTTTTGTGTCATGTCATTTATGGAAACCCAGAATCGACTCTGTAGGAATCAACATATATTCTGGAAACAGCGATCGTGTGAAACCCAACTCGCTTTATTTGTTCACGAGACCCAGAAAATATTAGATACAGGCTCCCAGGTAGATGCCATTTTCCTTGACTTCTGAAGGCATTCAGTACAGTTCCGCACGGTCGCCTGATAAACAAACTAAGAGCCTACGGAATATCAGACCAAGCTGTATGGCTGGATTGAAGAGTTTGTAGCAAACAGAACACAGCATATTGTTCTCAATGGAGAGACGTCTACAGTCAGTAAAGTAACCTCTGGCGTGCCTCAGGGGACTGCTGTGGGACCATTGCTTTTCACAATGTATATAAATGACTTGGTAGATAGTGTCGGAAGTTTCATGCAGCTTTTCGCGCATGATGCTGTAGTATACAGAGAAGTTGCAGCATTAGAAAATTGCAGCGAAATGCAAGAAGATCTGTGGCGAATAGGCACTTGGTGCAGGGAGTGGCTACTGACCCTTAACATAGACAAATGTAATGTATTGCGAATACATAGAAAGAAGGATCCTTTATTGTATGATTATATGATAGCGGAACAAACACTGGTAGCAGTTACTTCTGCAAAATATCTGGAGGTATGCGTACGGAACGATTTCAAGTGGAATGATCTATAAAATTAATTGTTGGTAGGGCGTGTGCCAAGTTGAGATTCATTGGGGGAGACCTTAGAAAATGTAGTCCACCAACAAAGGAGGTGGCTTACAAAAGACTCGTTCGACCTATACTTGAGTATTGCTCATCAGTGTGGGATCCCTACCAGGTCGGGTTGATGGAGGAGATAGAGAAGATCCAAAGAAGAGAGGCGCGTTTCGTCACAGGGTTATTTGGTAAGCGTGATAGCGTTACAGAGATGTTTAGCAAACTCCAGTTGGAGACTGTAAGAGAGGCGCTCTGCATCGCGGTGTAGCTTGCTGTATAGGTTTCAAGAGGGTGCGTTTCTGGATGAGGTATCGAATATATTGCTTCTCCCTACTTATACCTCCTGAGGAGATGACGAATGTAAAATTAGAGAGATTCGAGCGCCCACGGAGGCTTTCCGGTCGTTCTTCCCACGAACCATACCTGACTGGAACAGGAAAGGGAGGTAATGACTGTGGCACGTAAAGTGCCCTCCGCCACACACCGTTGGGTGGCTTCCGGAGTATAAATGTAGATGTAGCAGTGTACACTAATTTCATCTGGTTTGGTTGTTATGAGATTTCATTTGAACACTTCTTATATTATAATGAAAAATTAGATGTTGACTTTGTGTGTATGTGTGTGTGTGTGTGTGTGTGTGTGTGTGTGCGTGTGTGTGAGAGAGAGAGAGAGAGAGAGAGAGAGACAGAATGTGATTACCTTGTATGAGACAGATGACGTGTAAGGAATAAAGTATTTGACACATGAGATTTAATATTACATGGTACAGAGGTGTGTGTGTGTGTGTGTGTGTGCAATTTTATATAAATATCTTTGAGTTTCATACAAATAATAACATTCATAGAATAATAATGTTTCTGTATTAACATGACATCAGAGGTATGTATGCACAAACGATTTTTCTTAAATATCAAAGAAACAATGCATATTTTGACCTTGGAGACATTTTACACATCATTTTAACATTACACTGATCAACTACACAGAGTTTATAAATATATACAGCGAGTATAGTCTACTGTGCATGTTCTCGACATCAAACCAGGTTAGTCACATGGCGTTGGGGATGGCGTTGTTTCTCTACACTTTGTGGCAATAGAGAAATCTGAATATTACCTCAAGTTTTATATATGTTTAAGCTTGGGTTTTAGTAACAGCTATGGCGCAGAATTATCATTGCTATGGATGTAAAGACAAGTATGTGAATGGAGAAGAAGCTACTTTTCATAGGTATGTACGATAAATGTATAATTGTGAATGTCATATTATACGAGGCATTTTAAACTTTTAAAAATATGAAGTGTTGTATTGTAGAAATAATTTCTGTAATTTTAAAGCCCCGTGATTATGAGGCATGTGCTAGATATATTTGCAATTGTGTCAGAGTACACTGCCAGTCAATGTATACATATTGGAGCTATACTAATATTCAGATAAAATTTATACATCACAGTGATTAATTTCCTCCATTTTATGCAGTTTCTCAATGTCTTGTGCATATCTAAGTAACACAACGATAATTTTTCAGTCGATGTTTGTACTATCAAAGGTGGAAAGGCAGACAGATGAAAACTTGTAATCTGTACTACAGTTGACCTATGTAGGTTGTAACGGAACATATTAAAGGCTTTACTTTACCCTCCAAATTGAACCAGTTTAATGAGTATTTATGATTATAGAAAAGTTATTGTGTATGTTAACAATGATTGCATAACATGTCTCCATAAACAGTCAACCCATTAAATTATACTGAATAACTGACCCACACAAAAGTTAATATCACTTAATCACTGATACAGCAAATGTCATCATGTAAAAACACTAAGTTCATCTTAAATAATCAGTACGAAGTACGAAAAATAGTGGCCAACTTAGGTATTTTGGATCTCCTTAAATAAAAATCACCCAGTGAAACCTATTTGTTCACTAGGAGCGTTTTCACTCAGTATTCACGTAATCAATCCTATTTTAGACGAAAACCAATGTAATTCTTAATAATTCATGTTATTTACTTATTTATGCAAATTAGAGAAGTCAATTGACAAACTTCTAAAAAATGGCCTTTTTGTAACAAAGAATTATTCTGTCAAGTCAACAAATCTGTCTGTCATTTAACATGTTAAATTATGTCACTCGATGCAAATTAATAACTTTTCTGCACAAATTATGATAACAGATGTACATGTGACTTATAAACGATATCTCTTTTTAGTAGTTCTTTGACAATGTTATAAATACCAGCAGCAAGAACGGTCGGGTGCGCAGTCACAATGTCACTTTGGTAAAGTCCTAAAGTGTGTTTGTGTGTTATAGTGGTGGGCAGGAAATCGCGTATCTGTTAGAAATCACAGTGACTGAGAAGTCACAGATATCACAGTAGCAACTTTACAGAATCTAACTGCGATTTCAGTCATAGTTAGCCGTCGCAATAAGTATTTCACATTCAAAGACGTGAGCCATCTATTGGTCGAATTTAGCACTGCTTTCTGCGATTTCAGTGACAAGTCGCAACTAAGAGTCGCAAGTAGCATCTAAAAAGCGCGGTTAACAGTGGCATCTGTTGGCCAAAGTTCGTACTACGTCCATCTCTGAGGTACGCTATGGAGTCCAACTGCGATTTCCGTGACAAGTCGCAACTAAGAGTCGCAAGAAGCAACCAAAAAGCGCAGTTAACATTGCCATCTGTTGGCCAAAGTTCGTACTACGTCCATCTCTGCAATACGGTATCAAGTCTAACTGCGATTTCAGTGACAAGTCGCAACTAAGAGTCGCAAGTAGCAACTAGAAAGCGCGGTTAACAGTGCCATCTGTGGGTCAAAGTTCGTACTACGCCCATCTCTGCGATACACTATTGAGTCCAACTGCGATTTCCGTGACAAATCGCAACTAAGAGTCGCAAGTAGCAACTAAAAAGCGCAGTTAGCACTCCCATCTGTTGAGCAAAGTTCATACTACGCTATTCGCTACCGAGTCAAACTTCGATTTCTATGATAAATCGCAACTAAGAGTCGCAAGTAGCAACTAAAAAGCGCAGTTAACATACTTTTCCTAGTGTCATCTGTTGACCGACGTACGTACTTCGTTATGAGAGCCTTGTGCCTCACGAGATCGATGTGCTGTGTGTGCATATGAAGGGCTTATTTCAATAGTGGTACAAGTCCATTTTTGTTCATTTTGAGATACAGAGTCTTAAAGTTAAATGAGCGCTGAAAAATCTGCAGTTGAGATACCAGAAATATTCAAGCATATGGCTTCTTGCTAGAGATGAACCTTTATTTATGTTTGTTTGGATCACTAATTTCAGAAGCATTATAGACAGAAAAGTGGAGGTAATGGACTTGTACCGCTATTGAAATAAGCCTTTCATATTATATGATGACATGCACATTCAGCATCAGTTATGGTTGGTCAAATACTGCTGTGACTCTGAATGTATTATATTAATAAGAAGCAACATTGCCTTTTTCTCCTGAAATTATCAAGTAACGTAACAAATGTGTTTGATTCTGCTTCCAATATGACAGTTTTGGTTAATACTCCACATGCCTACAGGACTTTGCAATGTTAACACAGCAGAACTCAGACATCTGTATAAGTGTAGAGAAATGAAAACAGTCATATGAATGCCTCACTTTTGCTCCGACACAGTTCAAGACTCGGGAGAAAAGTTTTACACCTGGTGTTCTACATGGAAACTTCACACACAAGAACTTTTTGCCGACACTACTACCACCTACATAAGTAAGCTTTTCCTGTGTTACTTTCAAGTAATGCACTTAAGCTATTCCTGATTTAACTGGAAGATCTGTACTTCCCACTTTCATATCAACAGCTTCAAAATGCATATTGTAGGCTTCGGGATATGTTACAGGTCAGTGCCACACCAAGATTGTGGAGATTGTGGCGGCATGTCACTCTCCAACAAGTGTTTACCAATAAGTAAGTGGCGGAAAATTATGGGTATAGGACGGCTTAAACATGTGGAAAATGAGATTTTTATTATTCACTCACTGTATTTGACATTTATTATTCCCTTAAAATCGCACAACAACTTCAATAAAACACAGTTTAATCATTCACACACTTATTTCACTTTTAAACTGCAAATCCTATAAGAGCTGTCTTGAATCTTCACGAGTCTCTCCCAACAGCCTTGATGTGGATAGATATGTACAGCAACCAGTAATCAGAGTCAGAACTGTGTCTGCAAAAACACAAGGATTATTAAACAATTTATGCTGTCATTAATTACTAGCAATATAATTGACAGAGTAGATTGCTAATATTTGCTATAATGAATATCACTTTTGCAAGAACGATCTCACTGAAGTAATTAAGTCCATCGAAACGCTTAGAAACTAACCTCTCGTCTGACGAAAACGGTCTAAAGACGCAGTGGCAATTTCTTCAGATCTGTTGACAATGATATTTTGAGTTATCACTTTACTGAGTGACTGAAATGTAGTTCAGGTACCTGTGAACATAACAATATGTTAGAATTCATTTTCTAAATACGAACTATTACGGTACTGTACGGCAGTGCAGTGAAGCAATTTTCTGTGTTGACAGATGTAACTTTTTCATACAGTGGTAAGTCGCAGAAATCGCAGGAGTCACAGAAATCGCAGAAGTAGCCGAAATCGCAGAAGTCACAGAAGTAGCAGAAGTCGCATTACCTTAGTCAGGTAAGTCTCGTTTCAAATTTTATCGAATGGATGGACGTGTATGGGTGTGGAGACAACCTCATTAGTCCATGGACCCTGCATGTCAGCAGGGCACTGTTCAAGCTGATGGAGACTCTTAACTGCGACTCTTAACTGCGACAAATCGCAGTTAAGAATAACAGATACTGAAAAGTAGCATTCACAGAAATCACTGATATCGGAAAATCGCAGTTTAGCCCATCACTAGTGTGTTATTGTTTGAGGCTGATAAACAATGCAAAGAACTTGTAAAGGAAGTACTACTTTGTGTGGTGTCATGGTCTTTGGTGGACAGTGCAATTAAGATGGCCACCAGAGTAATAAATATTTGAAGTTTACATATTTGTTGGTTTCACTCGTTCTTTATCATCAAAAGCCCATAAAAAACATGGGACCTCATGTTTTTAACCCTAGACAACCAGGTTTAGAGCCAGCATCAGCATCGAGACACAGCAGCGATCCAGCAAGCAGCAGCGATTACCACAATGCATTTTAATGGTGCCAACCTAACATCAAGTGCTAACAAGCTCCGTAAATGGGAGTGAAATAGTGCGATTATAGCAATTCGGAATATCTACGACTAGGCGACCATTACAAGGTCAACTGAAGAATAGTATACTAGTGCCCACAAAGATGAAAAAAGCCACATACGTGACATTGACATATTGTACCTCAGTTGAGCTGCAAACGTAGTATCCTGTTCTTCAGTTGACCTATATAGGTTAACTGTTGAACAGGATACAAATCTTATGTATGTCTTTACGTTTCACCTTCACTAGCACTAGTATCCTATTCTTCAGTTGACATTCATAGGTCAACTGAAGTACGGTATACAAATGTTACTGTTTCAGTTTTTTGCCATTGCTAGTACTACTATGATAATTACCATTAGTATCGAAGCCTAAAAGTAAAATTTGTATCGCATACAATAATAAATTAGTAATTACTGTTGCACCTCAGAATGATATTTGACCTCAAGGTAAAACGTATCCTATAAATGCAGTTGCTATAACTACTATGCAAATTTTGGGATACAAATTTTATGAATGTCACTTTCTTTCGCCTTCACGTCATTCAACTGTTGTACAGGATGGCAATGTTACATACCTCTATTTTTTCGTCTTTGCTAGCATTAGTATTCTATTCTTCAATTGACCTATATACGTCAACTGAGGAATGGGATACAAAGTTTACGTTTGTTGTTTTTTTCGACCACGCTAATACTAGCATCAGCTGAAGAATAGCATGCTAGTATAGCGGAGACAAAAAAAGAAACACCTGTAAAATTTGCATCCCGTACTGCAGTTAACCTGTAGAGATGAACTGAATTTTGGGATACAATTCATATCTGTCAACTGAGGCATTCCTTGTTAATGTTACTTGTGTCCCTTTTTTTTCCTTTCTTTATTTTTTGCGCCAGTGACCTGCTATATTGACTTCATTGATAAGTCAATGACCTCAGCTATTTGACATCATAATTGTAAACAAAGTGGACTGGAGTCACCGTAGCATTCTTACTATTATGATTTTAATGTCAGTCTTTGCTTCTTTAGCTCTTCCTTTTTCTTTTGTCTTTTTCTGTTCCTTAGTCAGGTAAGTCTCGTTTCAAATTTTATCGAATGGATGGACGTGTATGGGTGTGGAGACAACCTCATTAATCCATGGACCCTGCATGTCAGCAGGGCACTGTTCAAGCTGATGGAGACTCTGTAATGATGTGTGGCGTGTGCAGTTGGAGGGATATGGGACCCTTGATACATTTAGATAAAACTCTGACAGGTGACACATGATCCTGCCTGATCACCTGCATTCATTCATGTCCATTGTGCATTCTGACACACTTGGGCAATTCCAGCAGGACAATACGACACCCCACATGTCCAGAATTGCTGAAGATTGGTTCCAGGAACACTCTTCTGAGTTTAAACTCTACCACTGGCCACCAAACTTCCCAGACGTGAACATTATTGAGCATCTCTGGGATGCCTTGCAACGTGCTGTTCAACAAAGATCAAGAATCAATAATTTTATTCACCATTGATCATTTTACAGTGACATTGGCTTCATTATACAGGATGTAGAAGTACATACACAATAATAAAATAAACTAGTGTCAGTACATTAGAGAATTCATTTTAAGCGTGGCAGTGTACCAAATTACACCAGGATAGTTTCTAAAAGTTAATGCAATAAGCTATGCTATAATCTAATATAATATTGTATTGTATCGTATATTGTATACACTATATAATTACACATGATTAACCACAGGACACAATAATATGTTTAACAACAGACAACTTTTAAATTCTAATATCCTCCTCAGGCATCTCAAAGAATTCTTTAATGTCATAGAATGGATGATCTGACCGCCAGCTGTACCACTTAATTAAAAAAAAAAAAAAGTATATCCATAGACTGGACATGAATTGGAAGTTTACTGAACATTTTGAGTGGATTTATTTTGTGGGAATTTCCTGTTCTTGATAATCTGTGGCGCGGTACATCTAAATTACCCTTAGCGCTGGTGTTGTGTTCATGTATTTCCCCCCTGGAAATAAATTCTTAAATAATATTTTTAATATAGAGTACAGACACAAAAATGTATAAGTTTATAGTTGTGAGTATTCTGAGTCTGGAAAAAAGAGGACGACAGTGTTCCCTATGACCTCTTTTACATATTATGCGTAAGACTTTTTTTTGTAATTTCAAGATGTTCCTGATGTGAGAGGAGTGCCCCCATATAATCAGACCATATGAAATATGTGACTGGAATAGCCCAAAGTACGTCACCCTAAGGTACTCCAAGCTCACTACCTCCCTTAGTTTCAAGATAAGATATGCCACCACATGTTTCTTCCAAAAGAGTTTTGAGTCAGTGTGAATACCTAAGAGTTTTACTGACGTATTGCCCACTTCATTTGACATTCCCATTAAATGTTGTTGGATTTTATCAGGATTGCACAGGACCTAATTGGCTGCAAACCAGTTCAGGGCCTTGTCAAGTGTTTCTTTCATTAGGCTATTCAGATCAGAATTGTACTGCAGATCTCCACCACCTCATATTCTTACGGATTTATGGACAGCCCCGCAGGATTCATGGTGTCATTTCCCTCCAGCACTACTTCGAACATTAGTCGAGTCCATGGCATGTTGTATTGCAGCTCTTCTGTGTGCTTGCGGGGGCTCTACACTATACAAGGCAGGTGTACCAGTTTCTTTGGCTCTTCAGTGTAGGATGCAAAGTTCCATCAGACATGCATATATTGCATCACAGTTCAGAATAACACAGGCACTGCAATATCGTATTTATCCTCTAACATTGGATAAGCAAATTTCAAGTAAAATGTATCCCCTGTACAGAAATATACGTAATGGATGTTTGAGTACAGGTTGTAGACACGTTGGTGGCATGCACAAGTTTGGGTCTGCCGTGAGTCGTGCTCGGACAGCCAGCTGCTAAGCTGACCACTCGCGTTGAGTGAGAAGTCCGGGTTCGGGTACCGGTCAAGTACAAATTTCCATTGTTGTCATTCCATTTTACAGCAGATGTTTGTCCATATTCGCAATTGCGAATCCATTTCATGTATTTCTGAAGATTTATCACGTGTCAGGCTTTCATTTGCATTAGAATAACAACAAAATACTTAATACATAAATTAGGCCATCTTCCAGTGATCTTACGAACCAGGTTCTTGAGCAATGTAGCTGCAACCGGGTGTCTGGATGGCTTGATGTGGATGAGTGATCGTCTACTGGAGATGGATATGGGTGCAGCAGAAGAAGGCAGCTTGTGAATGCAAAAGTACCCTTTTTTTGTTGTTAACATTCGCTCGTTCCTCGTATGCTATGCTTGTATGCTTTTGAACCTCCTTGAGTGTGGCAAATACACTGACAGGGCGTTTTCCGGCGTCTTCACCACTAGTGACATCCAGAATAACTGGCCCATGTGCCGGCCACACTATGGTGTCTGCTGTTGTCTCGGAGAAGACGGCAGGGCGCCCCAAAGTCCCGAGCTCTATATCGGAGGTTGGAGGCTAGCAAAGATGGCGTTGGGCTTCAGTAGTGCAAGGCTGAACAGTCCTTAACGCCAGGTTCTCATTCAAAATGATCGAAAATTAGATTTTTTATTGTGTTTGTTTGAATGATATATGTGTCTAGAATATTAGGACAAAAAGGTTTTTTTAATGCATGTGTTACAAAAGTTTCTACAGCCCATTGTTCATAGCAGTGTTATGGCCGCCGTGGGACGCTCTCAGCCAGAGATGCCTGGTTTCGGTAGAAAACTTGTCGCGCCATGACGCACGTTCACAAAGTGATTTATACTGCAGTATGCATGCAAACATGTTAGCCGAACAAGCCGACGAACAAAGTGAGCAGGCTGCCGAATGCAGCATACGCAGCTCAGACAGATCGGCTTTTCTGGCCAAGAAGAATGACGGAATTGCTCTCCAGGAACAATTCGAGTTAGAGGAAGGGTTGGTATACGGTCCTGGAGTTTCAGAGTAAACGTGAGCAACGAAAACAACTGTTTTTGGTTAAGTTTTGGACAAAATTGGTCAAAACATAATTTTTCGTCTGCTATATTGGATTATCCATTTTGAATTCTGAAAATCTGACTTCAGATTTGTGTTCTTAGACATTAAAAATATATAACAACATGTAGTTTTTACACTAATTGAACTTAAATACGTGCAAACGTTGTCCCAAAACTTTAATTAGGTTCTTCTCGAGAAAATGTTTTTCAAAACTGTGTGCAGCATAAAATAAAACGGTTCAACCTATTAACTTCAACCTCTGACCCCTGAAAACTAAACACTTTTCTTGGGAGCTTATACCTATAATATATGAAATTTGTTAATGTTAACTATTTTTTGTAAGGCTACAAAAAGCGAAAAAGAACACGTTATCATCGTCGTTCGTTATAGGCTCCAATAAATTTAATGTAGTCTCAACTGATGTTACCGTTTTTTATTTCAGACAACTCCTGAGGGGCTACATTGCACACAGTCTGCATACTTCAAACTCGCAGGCCCTTGATCAAACGATAATCACGGGCGCTATTTCATTTCGTTATGTATTGAAAATCTAAAATAAAGTTCAAAGTATGAACAATCATAATTCTAAAACACATCCGTTGTATGTCTTATCAGTGACTCAAAAACATTTCGAAACGTGGCCTATTTCTTACTCACTTGAATGAGAACCTGGACCTAATGCGAGCCCAGAAACGTGGTGGCAGAGTGCAGGGTTGCCATGTGGCTGGACAATCGGGCAGCAGTCGTAGGTTTGAGGTCTGGTGACGGTGATGGCAGCTGTGTCCTAGGTATGTCACTTCTCACGCGGCAACGTCTGATATACGCTGACCGTCCTGACAGAGCCCCAACTGTCCCATGATGACTGGCTGGAAGCGGTGGGCACACTGCTATCCGGAGGCCGATCATTGCAAGAATTACCACTGCCACATTCCTCCATGCCACCGGACTCCTTTGCTAATACGAAAGCTTCCTAAAGGGTGTGCAGGGAAGCAGCATACTCACTCCTTATAAAATTCACATCAGTCTTTCCATTGTGCGCCAGCCTAGTCCGCTGTAAGTCCGCTGTAACTAGCTCTGACATCATAAATATTGCGCAATACTTTAAAAATCAAGTAAGTAACCTGAAACGTTTCTAGCATGTCAGGAGTAATACAAAATCAATATGTGTTGGATATCAGTTCAATAACTTTAACCATTTTCGAAATTTGGATGTTTTTCTGTAAAAATCATTGGCGCAACAGAAAAGAGCTAGAAACTTAAAAATTTATATTGAGATTCCTTTTGCATAATAATTTAGTAGAAACAGTATTCTGGATCTCACAAATTAAAATTTTAGTTGAAATTCATGATTTTCTGGTTTTTGTCTTAGAAATTAAGGAAGCATGATAGATTAAGTAGGCGAATAAATAAAGCTAGGATGTTTAAACTTAAGTAGAAGGGAGATCCGCTATAATCATAAAAATGTGAGAAGTTTAAACAGAATTACTATAAAACAATAGCTATAGCGTATCTCCAAAGAGCAAGTTCAGAGCTCGTCTACTGCGCGTAGTGTAATTAAATTAATTCTCTCGCCCAAAATATTTGACTTAGCCACGTCAGACTTTTATTATGATTACTTACTTGTGTGCTGATTGCACAATTAAATTGAAAGCTTCATTGGCCATCAGGAAAGGAAGCAATGATTTAATCGATAACTTAAAGTGGTGCATTACTAGCCCAGCAGCTAGTCGGGAGAGCAAATTTGATCAGGCGTTCCCTTAGCCGTCCGCACCGCGGCTTTATATGTAAGAATGCTGCGCGAGACGAAAAGGCCCTAGTTCTCTCCAGACACTGATTAGCACACCACCTATGCCGGGAGTCGCGTCGCGTCGGTATCGTTGATATAAACAGCCTCGGATGCAGTATTAAGTTACTCGGGATACGCATAACCATGAAATCGTTTTCGAGTGAAGTGTTAATTTTGGGATGACGTTAGTGATCTATCTTTAGTTTGCGTATGTTGTATTTTCACGTGCCGCCGCAGGACAGACATTCTACCATTATTAGTGTGGCGTTTGATGAACATTACCATCAAATTATGGCGAGCATTCACTTAAACATTTAATTTGAACAGTTATAGTTGCATCAGTGCATTAGACTCTGAACTGCTCTGGTAGTTGGATTGTGTGGATTCTTTTTGGTCTGTGACTTTCAGAATTTAGTGAACATTTTAGAGAGAATGGTTTTTGATTATGAATCCCAGACAATCTCCTAATTCCTCAGAGCTATAAGCTATAGCTATATATGTATTTTTCAGATGAAGTGGGCACTAGGAATTTTAATTGCAGGCTTCACGTTTTGCTAATCACTTTCTGGTTGCCAATATTGTAGTTAGAGAGCCAGTGTTGAGAACGGCAAACAACAGCATTAAATAAATAATAGGAACATTCTCCAATTATTTCACGCACCACCCCACAGGTGGTCAGAATCTGTCGACCAAATTGCCTCATTTTTCAGCCTCTCTTTATCTTTTGCTTGTGACATCAGCATGCATACCCGAACTATTGTTGTTGACAGTAGTTTGCTATCGATTTTGGTAAGAATAATCCTATCATTGAACTGTTCATAGTAACTGACTCTCTGCCCTACGTTTCTGTTTCTAACGAATGCTACTCCCATTACATGATATTCTGCTGCTTTTGGTATTCGGCTATATTCGTCTGACCAGAAATCCTTATTACAGTTCACTTCACTGACCCTTGGTAAACCTGTACCGTGCCTTTGCATTTTCCTCCTCAGGTTTTCTAGCGCCCCACCACATTCAGTCCTCTGGCATTCCACACTCCGATTTGTAAAAGTTTGCCCTTTCGCTGGGTATTCAAACATTTCTCACAGTCACCTCCCCCATGTCGATCTCCTCTAGAAGCTCGAATGTGAGACAAATCTGGAATCTTTTGGCAAAGGAGGAATTTATTATGCTCTTTTTCAATTACAGGCCTCACATAGTGTGGTTACACTTTTTTTTCCGCAGAGGTCTCCATTGCCATCTGCATCTTCACACAGTTGATCATTGGTGAGTCTTCCACCTTTTAGGAACAGTTTCCCATCTAAGGAGAAGACGGTACCCTGAACCTCTTCCTTCTCCTACGCCATTTTTGACAAGGCCACTGGCAGAACACTGGTGACTACTAAAACTGGAAGTATTCAGCTGTGCCGGCCAGAGGGCCCGAGTGGTTCTAGGCAGTACAGTCTGGAATCGCGCGACCACTATGGTCGCAAGTTCGAATCCTTCCTCGGGCATGGATGTGTGTGATGTCCTTAGGTTAGTTAGGTTTAAGTAGTTCTAAGTTCTAGGGGATTGATGACCTCAGAAGTTAAGCCCCATAGTGCTCAGAGCCATTTGAACCATTTTCAGCTGCCACTGTTGGTGATTTTCATTCGAAATTGACGTAACGGCTGTGTTTGAACGAAGGACCCAGGAAGTATTTTATTCTGGCCAAAGACACTACCGCGAGACCACGATCTGCGTGTGGTTATTAGAAATTAAGCATTTAAATCTGTTGATAGCAGGATGTATAAGAGATAAGAAGTGAAATTAGGAACTAACGTAGTTTTAATTTAATTTCAAACAATTTATATTACATATCTGGCAGTAGTTCAATAATATGTACTAAAAAAAGGGGAAAAAATGGACAACGCACCACGACCCAAACGGGTCGGAAATCGGTAGACGTGGTGTTTATGTAGAGACAAACAAATGATTAAAATTTCAGAAAAAAAGGGCTATTTATTCAAGAGAAACAGCTTCACAAACTGAAAACACGTTGGCCACTTCTGGCACATTACTGCTAAAGTTTTTGGATGTCCTCCTGAGGGATAGTCTGCCAAATTCTGTTCAATTGGCCTTTCAAATGGTCAAAATCCCAAGCTGGAGGAGGATGCTCTGCATAATGGTCCAAAGGTTCTCAGTTGTGGAGAGATCCGGCGATCTTGCTTGGCAAGCACGAAGACAAGCCAGTACAAACTCTCGCCGTGTACATGCGGCCATTAACTTGCTGAAATGTAAGACCAGGATCGTCGACGTATCGCTGCGCCGTAAGTGTGCCGCGGATGGCAACCAAAGGGATCCTTGTATGAAAATAAAAGGCACCCCAGAACATCACTCCTGGTTGTCTGGCCGTATTGCGGGTGGCAGTCGGGTTGGTAGCCGACTGCTGTCTGGGGTGACTCCAGACACGTCTTTGGCCTGTAACCCCATTGATGGAGTAGTAACTGAGCCCCGATGACCAGCGAATATGTGTCTGGAGATGCTTCAGAGAACGGAGGGATACCAAACCTACTGTAGCCAACCAGACGGTGCGGCAACCAGAAATGATGGTCTGGGGTATTTCTTTCCACAGCAGGGCCCCTTTGGTTGCCATCTGTGGTACCCTCACAACATAGCGGGACGTCGACGGTATGCTACGCCCCGTTTTGTTGCTCTTCGCGTCGAATCATCCTGGGGTTACATTGCAGCAAGATAAGGCCCTCCCCATAACGGCGAGAGTTTATACCACTTGTGTTCGTGCTTACAAAACCCTCCCTTAGCAAGAAAGGTTGCCAGATCCTTCCCCAATTGGGAACCTGTGGAGCAGGGCGCTCCAACCAGCTCGGGATTTTGACGACTTGCCGCGCCAATTGGACACAATTTGGCACGATATCCCTCAAGAGCTCATCTAACGTCTCTGTCAATCAGTGCTTGCATAAGGGCCAGAGATGGACCAACAAATTATTGACTTGCTCTTACTTTTGAATCAGTCTTCCAGTTTTTCTGAAATTTAATCATTTGTTTGTCTATACATGTACATCATACCAACCGATTTCCATCCTATTCGGATAATTCCTTCGTGATGCGTCATTCTTCCTATCTTATTGTTGAGTGTATTATGATGCAGTTTGTGTAACAACACACTGTATTATGAAATTATGGCATATCTATTTTTTTCTTTTATTTATTTAGCAGGAAGTGCAGTTTGTCAGTTACTACATGACAAACTCTGCTTATAATGCCAAGTAAATAAATAAATAACAAATGACATATTTCGGTGAAGGATACCCAGGGTATTACCATAGTGGTTTTGCCACTCGGGTACTTCATCGCTTAAGATTTTACACATTTGTAATTACATCAAGAAGAAGGTTAGATCACAAGTCTAGATATTACTATGTGTGGATTGTGAATTTGTAAAATGGATATTGTAGAATTTACAGCGTTGAAAGCGTGAAACTGTACAGGGTGGCTGGATTGAAGAGTTTTTAGCAAACAGAACACAGCATGTTGTTGTCAATGGAGAGACGTCTACAGACGTTAAAGTAACCTCTGGTGTGCCACAGGGGAGTGTTATGGGGCCACTGCTTTTCACAATATATATAAATGACGCAGTAGATAGTGTCTGAGTTACATGCGGCTTTTTGCGGATGATGCTGTAGTATACAGAGAAGTTGCAGCATTAGAAAATTGCAGCGAAATGCAAGAAGATCTGTGGCGAATAGGCACTTGGTGCAGTGAGTGGCTACTGACCCTTAACATAGACAAATGTAATGTATTGCGAATACATAGAAAGAAGGATCTTTTATTGTATGATTATATGATAGCGGAACAAACACTGGTAGCAGTTACTTCTGCAAAATATCTGGAGGTATGTGTACGGAATGATTTGAAGTGGAATGATCTATAAAATTAATTGTTGGTAGGGCGTGTGCCAAGTTGAGATTCATTGGGGGAGACCTTAGAAAATGTAGTCCATCAACAAAGGAGGTGGCTTACAAAACACTTGTTCGACCTATACTTCAGTAATGCTCATCAGTGTGGGATCCGTACCAGGTCGGGTTGAGAGAGGAGATAGAGAAGATCCAAAGAACAGCGGCTCGTTCCGTCACAGGGTTATTTGGTAAGCGTGATAGCGTTACGGAGATGTTTAGCAAACTCAAGTTGCAGACTCTGCAAGAGAGGCGCTCTGCATCGCGGTGTAGCTTGCTGTCCAGGTTTCGAGAGGGTGCGTTTCTGGATGAGGTATCGAATATATTGCTTCCCCCTACTTATACCTCCCGAGGAGATCACGAATGTAAAATTAGAGAGATTCGAGCGCGCACGGAGGCTTTCCGGCAGTCGTTCTTTCGCGAACTGTATGCGACTGGAACAGGAAAGGGAGGTAATGACAGTGGCACGTAAAGTGCCCCCCGTCACACACCGTTGGGTGGCTTGCGGAGTATAAATGTAGATGTAGATAAAATTGGCCAAAAAAACATTTCATGCACGCAAGTTGCATCATCCGCATTCGAGGCAGACGATGTTACATCTACTATCTATGTTAAGGTGCGTGAAAAATTTTCCAGGGGAAAATTTCTGCACCCTCTATTTGCAAACATCTTAAGAGAACTTCTATCGCTTTCAGTTACTGAATATTTACATTCCGAGACAATACATTAGTCTGCTGATTTACCCAGGCCCTAGAATTTCTTAGACGCAGATACTGCGCAACAATCACGGATATAGGTCACTTATTACGTGCAGGTTTGTAGGCAGCATTTTTCTAGTGTCAAGAGAGTCGGTTCTTTGTAAACGGTGTGCTCAGATGTAGTGCTGTCTTTAGAAATGTTGTTTCTGTGCTTATAATAACACTGTGAGTTAATGGTGCAAGAGTTAATGCTAACTTACTTTCACGAACGTCGTTCACTGAACTTAAATATTCCTTGTTAAATAGCTCTTATTACGGTCGTGGGGTCGTGCCAAATTATGTATCCAGTTCGATTATGTAACCTTGTTGTCAAAGCTGATTCAGGTGAGAATCGATCATGTTATTTCGGCTGCTGCTGTACCACCAGAAGGTAATTAAAGGCTTTCCGCTTTGGTCTGTATTCGCTTAGAATTCACTTTGAATAATGTTCTTGCAATTATCGATCAGTCTAGCTTTCCGCTCTTTGCGGTCGGCACGCGAAGATAATAGGCGTACAGCAGTGCCTGCGGCTTAGAGATGGAGTTTTTCTCATCATGGGGCAACATAGCCAGTAGTTGTAGTTGAAATTTTCATTGCTGCTCTAGGACGGATAATTGTCCGCTACGCGCCTAAGGCCGTTAGTCGTCGTAAAGGTACGGAAACAAGGACAAACAATACGGTCTCTGTAAATCAGATGGAAAGCGAGACTTACTGTGGTAGAGATTGGGAAATGTCACGTGCGTTAGACTGGAAGGAGGCTACCAGTTCAGTTATGAAGCACAACATGGTCATTCTGTGGTTTAGCGGTGTGTGGCCTCTACCCGGTTCCTTCACTTTCGCAGCGTACAGCACTTTTGTATTCGCACTGTGCGTCGGTGACATTATTCTGGCCGTAATCTCCATCTGCTCCAACTGGGGGAACTTTGCGGAGGTGATACTCGCAATGATGAATGCTCTCATAGTCAGCTGCGGCGTCATCAAAATGACTTGCTTCGTGATGAACCGTAGCAGGTACGGGATCCTCGTTCGGCGGTTAGACGGTCTGATCGGTGCGCAGGCGAAAATCTACGACACTGACCGGGAAATGAAGGCCTTAGTTCGGAATTCGTGCAAGAAGTCCGTAAGGTTTTCCGTTGTTTCTCACGTAAACATCGTCGTGCAAGGCGTCACCTGGTTCCTCACGCCGCTCTTTATCAAAAACAGCGAAAGGAGGTTGCCGTACGTACACCTAGCCGCCATTGAATCAATGAGCGAACTAAGTTTCCAGTTACTGTACACTTTACAGTGCCTTTCCGGCATATATTCCACACTCATACTTTTTGGAATGGATTGCTTCTTCACAGTCGTTATGTATCACGTGGCAGTACAGCTGAAAATTCTGATTTGGCGAATTTCGAATCTGGGCTCTGACAAATTTACTTTAAATCTAAAGGCAGAAGACAATGGCCATTCAAAAACGGTAGCTATGAAATCAAATGACAGTGTCTATGACGAGCTATGTCGCTGCATAGAGTGTCACCAGGAGATCATAAGGTATGTAACAACAGCAATGAGTTGATCATATGGTGTAAGATAAAAGAATGGGTTCGCAAAGTTTATTCATTAATACATACTCTAAAATTTAACAGAAAGCGATGTGTACTCTATCATTCGTTGAAAGGTCAGAGGGGGTACATTTCACTGTACGGTGGAAAGAAGACAGGTTGTACACAGACCGAAACGGAAAGTGTTACATTTGGTAACTGATGAAAAATTCGCAAGCCAAGATCGCTACAAAAATATTTTTGTGGATAACTGGTTTCGACAGAGCTATGTTGTCATCATCGGATCTCACGCTTTTGAATTTTTACACGATATTATCGATCAGTGTATCAAATCGCTCGACATTGGATATGCACTTACCGCTACCATGATCACCACACATCGGTAAGTCAAATGTGGAAGTATACTCGTACAAACATAAACTTAACTATATTGCACCGACTGCAAGTGGTCATGTTCACTACCAGCTGGCAACTGACAGAAGCGTTGTAAACACAACGACTTGCATGTACGTCCACTAGACGGTACTTTGTCACCCCTTGACAAAGTGCTACTAGACTGATACGCCAGAAGAAAACCATTCCAACAGATAAAGAAAGGTGCTAGCCTATGATGGCTACAGGGAGTGTTACTGGAATTTTAAAGGTGGAGATCGCTACACAGAAAGCATGGAGGAATTACAAGTGTAGCGCATCACGATCTTTCTGAAGTCGAGAAAGGTTGAAACATTGGCATGATGGACAATGGATCATCATACCGGCAGGTCACCAACAGTCAGCTGTGGTGCAGAACGAGTGGTCACGTGAGTGACTCAGGACAACCATTGTAGCAAGAACTGTCAGCACGGTGCTTCCAGAATGACTACACCAGCAGAAAATTGTAGAACTTTTTGAATGGCTCTTAGGAACTGGGGGATGGCAATAGCTGAAATACGAGAAGAGTTTATAAACAGAGAGTCATCGCGAACATATTACAGGAAGCGTGGTTGAAGTCTCGAGTTGTCGTGCCGTTTACTGCTGACACCATACCACAGACAGCCGACATTTGCATGGTGTAAAGACAGAGCCAGCTGGGACGTTGAGTTTCACTTCTGTTTGTGGTGGTGAGATCGACACCAACCGCGCCCACAGTCTTCCTGGCGAATATCAAAGCACCGATTCTTGAGACCCACAACTGTCTATGGTTCCTTTGTATGATGATAAAAGAGATAGTGAAGATTCGTTCCAGGACATAGCCTACTCCTCTAGAATGTGATGTATGTATGTATACTGAAGTGACGAATGAAAATTTATGCCGAGGCCGGGATTGGAACACAGGTCACCTAGTCACTAGGCGGAGGCACTAACCACTACGCCACACTGGCACAATGGTTTTGCACAACTGTATGAAGTACCCCAGCACACCTCCACCCTCACTCCAAACCCCATTCACGCTTCAACCTGGTTGATATTCCTTCTATAATCGAATGACATTGCTGGGGATCCCCAACTGTATTGGAACAGTGAGAAATGAAAATTTGTACCATTTGTGACTAGTAGGCTGAGGCGTGAACGGGAGTTTGGATTGAGGAGGGAGACGTGCTAGGCTAGACACCGCAGTTGTTCAATGCCATTGTGCCATGGTGGCGTAGTAATTAACGCATCTGTCTAGTGAGCAGGAGAACTGGGTTCATTGCTTCAGTTTGCATAGACACAAAAAATGGTTCAAATGGCTCTGAGCACTATGGGACTCAACTGCTGTGGTCATAAGTCCCCTAGAACTTAGAACTACTTAAACGTAACCAACCTAAGGACATCACACACATCCATGCCCGAGGCAGGATTCGAACCTGCGACCGTAGCGGTCGTGTGGTTCCAGACTGTAGCGCCTTTAACCGCTCGGCCACTCCGGCCGGCTGCATAGACACATCACATGTGCTTAAGACTTAAAAAGGTCTCAGGAGCCGTATAGTTTAATTTCATCCTCTCAATCAGTACAAGGGAGGCTGCCAGTCTTAATCTCCTGATCCGACAGTTGGATCAGCATCAACAGTGTTTCAGTCCCTCGCCTCACGAGAGGTTTGGATTTTAATTCACTACACTGGGGCGATGTCTGGTGATAGAAACCTTGCACTACAGATTCTCCTCTCCTGCTAGCTAATTACCAGTGGTGGAAATTTCTTCCAGCACCAGGATTTGAGTTGGCTACATCTGAGCGACACAGCATAGGCATGAGTTTGTGACTGCGGTACAGAAGTAGGTCGATACGACTCGTGATAAATCTCATACTAAGTTGAACACGAGTGGAAAGCGAGTCCATAATTAAGCAGTAGTCTGACGTCAGCAGTAAGGACTTGCACATATAGTTAGTCACTTCCGACCAAGCACAATTTTTGCAAATAGGAATGAGCTATCCCTTTTTCAGAGTTGCTGGGAATTCTTCGTTGCTCTAGTGACCAACACCAATCATAAAAAGTGTCAACTGACTCTTTCGATACTGTCCTTAATATCTCAAGTGATACATAACTCACCCACCTGTATCCAGCGAAGGAGTGATTTCTGGGGTTTCCCAAGAAAGTGTTACAGACGTCTGGTATTCTTGGTCTATACAAAAGATTTCGCAAACGATATGAGTAGCCTTTTTAGATTGTTCTCGGATGACGTTGTTACTAGAAAGGTCACCAGAAGATCAGAGTGCTCTGAAAAATGATTTACAGAAAATCTGTGCATGACTCCCACCTACATAGAGAGAAATGGCCATCATAATAAAAAAATCAGAGTTCACACGGAAAGATTTAGGTGTTCTTTTTTCCCACGTGCTGTTCAAGAGTGCAACGGTCGATAGTCTTGAAAGAGGTTCTATGAACACAATTGAATACTTAAGTCTGAAAGGCAGAGTAATCATGTATAAGCAGATGCAGGAAAAAGATTATACTTTTTCTTCCTGTCGACGATGAGGTAATTAGAGATGGAGACAAGCTCGGATTCGGGAAGGAAAGGAATAAAAATCGGCCATGTATGAGTCCATGTCGCCATCTTTCGTTGTTCCAGGCTGTCCCAGAGATTTCCAGGCAGACTTCGTATCCGGCGATTTTGAGAACCAAAATAAACGACCCTCACATCAGTCACACCCATAGCCCAAAAGACAGAAAAAATGTATCTTGGGAGATGAGACGGGTTGATTGTACTTTTATTGTAGCTTGATGGAGAACTCTCGGTAAAGATACTTGGTACCTCAGTCAGAAAATCCATTTCCCATTACAATCAAAACACTATGAAAGCAGATGGATCAAAATACAGATTATCACGAAGTGCAATACATGCTTGCATATGCAAATGGTGCACGCTGTCCAGTCTCGTTAATGTGACCACATGTCAAACCTTTTACAGCACGGACCGCTGCCAGACGTGCAGGAAGAGAATGAGTGAGGTTCTGGAAGGTACCTACAGGAATGTGGATACATGGTGACTCCACTACCGCGGCCACTTGCGCTAGGTGTCTCGGCTGAGGATCCATGGTGCAAACAGCCCAGTCGAGGTGGCCCCACAGATTCTCGATTGGTTTTAAACCCGGGGATTTTGGTGGCCAATGGAGAACGGTAAATTCATCCTGGTGCATTTCGATCACACAAATTTTCTGCCAGCTGTGTGACATGTTGCATTGTTCTGCTGGTAGATACCATTGTGGCAGTAGAAAGCAAACTGCATGCAGGGGTTGACACGATCCCCAAGGACAGAGGCTTGCTTCTGTGTCTTACATAATGACAAGATCACTCAGTGAATGCCACGAAAACATTCCCCAAGCCACGACGAATGTAGGGTGTTGACTTTCACGTGTTTCACACAGTACACGCAATGGGCATCTGTCCAATGGAGCATAAAACGCGATTCATCCGAGAAGGTCACCTGTCGCTATTCAGCGGACGTCCAGTTACGGTATTGGCGTGTAGAAACTATCCTTCGTCGCCGATGAACAGCGGTCAGCATGGGCACATGAAACAGGTGTCTACTGCTAAGGTCCATATGCAGCAACGTTCAAAAATGGCTCTGAGCACTATGGGACTTAACATCTGAGGTCATCAGTCCCCTAGACTTAGAACTACTTAAACCTAACCAACCTAAGGACAGCACACACATCCATGCCCGTGGCAGGATTCGAACCTGCGACCGTAGCAGCAGCACGGTTCCGGACCGAAGCGTCCATAGCAGCTGGCACAGCAACGTTCGCTGAACGGTCATTGAGGAGACACTGTTGATAGCCGCTTGGTTCATCTGGGTGGCCAGCTACTCAACCGTCGCGCGTCTATTCGCCGGTACACATCCCCGGATCAGTCATTCACTCTTGCCGTCTATGGCCATTGCTGCAGCACAGTTGCCTCAGTGCTGGTTTGGGACAGCGCTGTCTTGCCGTGCACGGTGTACTTCAATCAAGGCGGCGCGCAACAGTTTACAGACTTAGCCATTTTGGAAATACTTCCAGCCTTAGCCTGAAAGCCAATGATCATGTCCTTTACGACTGCGGCTCCACTGTTTTGCGCATCCCTCCGTCACGCCTTACATAACCTCCAACGATAGTGGTGATACCTGCCGGCTATAAGTGATTACTGCGCGATGACGCCAAACATAGGTGACTGGACCGTGCACAAGGGGCAGTCAAATGAAGATGAGAGAGGTGACAAAATAGCAACTAAACTGCTTTATTTCAGAACTAATCCCCATAACTATTAACATATTTATCCCACTGTGACACAAGATTGTCAGTGCTTTCATGGAAAAATATTTGCAATAGCAAATACGGAACCATGATAGCATCCAGGCATGCACCTCTTCGTCTGAAGTGAATCGACAGTCACGAATATCTTTCTTAGGGCTCCAAAAATATGGAAACCATGTTGGGAGAGATAGGGACTGTATGGAGGATGTGTATGCGGTAAGGTTTCTCAGCGAAACTTCTGGAGCGTAGTCAAAAACAACTTGCCAGTAAAATGTCTGCTCACGTTCTGCCAAGGTTGTTTTGACTACGCTGCAGAAGTTTCACTGGGAAACCTTACCCCTTACACATCCTCCATACACTCCCGATATCTCGCCATGTCATTTCCATATTTTTGTTGGCCTGCAGAAAGAAGTTCGTGGCCATCGATTTGCCTAAAAGGAAGAGGTGTACTCCTGGTCAAAGTCATGGTACCCGCAAACATTTTTCCATGAAGGCAGAGACCATTCTGTCTCACTGTGGGATAAATATATTAACAGCTACAGCGATTACTGTTGAAATAAGAAACAGATTATCTACTTTTCTCCCATCTGTCTCGTTTCCAGCTGACTGCCCCTTATCATTTCGGTGCAACCACACTCTGTAGGAGCCGCCTCATCTACGTTCTGTACATAAGGAATGATTACACATCGAGTTTCTTATTCAGGAATTGCATTTAAACGTTGTTTTTTTTGTGTGTGAGAAGATCGTGGTAAGCTTTGTGTAAGAAGGAAGCGTCTGTTAGGCTTCCCGGTGTCCCCCATACTACAGTGCTATAACTAGTTAATGACTTTTTACATCAGGAAATTGTGGACAGAATGTTCTTATAACTGCATGTGTAACCTGTAGAGAATTTATATCTTAGGGGCCGTAGTGCAAGTGACGGAGAACAAGCAGAGAGATGGACAGGGGGCCATAAATTCTGAATGCAGCGACCTGGCTGTGCGAGTGATTCTGGAAAGCAGCTCTCAGTAGATGGTACTTACAGAGGAATTTCTGGCCGACACCTTCTCGGATTGGTCAGGATCCCTAAGACGTATGTGAATGTAGATTGATGGATGCACGTGGGCTTTTGTCAACACCATGTACGGTCTCAGACCCATGCAACTAGCATCCGAGAGGCCGGACATATTGTTCTCTCAATCACGTCGGATCATACAGTCACATCACGTAGCTTCAACTGGGAAAATGCACTTGTTTGCAGAGTGCTGACGTCTAGCGCAACAAGAACTGTCGAAGCGGTGACCTCTTTGTGGCTTCCTTTGATGCACAACCAGAGAGAGGAATGTGGACAGTGGCATGGCCAGTGGCAATACTGGACACAGGAGTGCCCCCACATCGTCTATTCAGGCGACTCCCAGATCTGCTTACAGCACCATGAAGCACGCATCCAAATTTACAAGCTCCGAGGAGAACATACTTTGCCATTCTGCTTTCGTCATTGTCATACGGGCCTAGCACCTGGTGAAATGATATGGAGTGCTACATGACACAAGCACCTATGTCTTGCACAGCCAGCAACTTGAAGAGCAGCCGATCCAGTTTAACACTGTGCTCATACTTCGTGGTCTGCATGACACTATGTTCCAAAAGGTTAGTGCATGCCCTTATGTTTTCTGTGCCCTCCGGAACTACTCGGGCGAGAAAAAGCATTACGTTAGCCTGCTTGATGGCGTGTGGGTTCACATTTGGAACGATGTATAACAGCGATTCTGCCCGACTTGGATTCAACAAGTCCTTGGTAGGTTTCCGGAGATATGTGTCAAAAGACAAATCAGCGCAGTTCACACAGTTTCCGTAAATTACCGGCCGATGGATTGCGTGCGGGAAACTGGTGCCTGATAGCGTCCCAGAGTCCTACATCTGATCCAGATCAGGCGAATAGGTGACTGTGAGTTCAGTATCACGCTGCTCAAACTACTGTAGCACTTACATGGACTTAAAAATAGACAGTTATTTTGCTGGAAAATGCCGTAACGGGCAATGAAGACATCAAGTGTGAAGTGATACAAGTGTTCCACAGTAATGTCCACGTAATATATGACTGTTATGATGCCTTAGATTACTACCACTGGTCCAATGGGAGATCAGTTGAATGACCCTCATAGCGTAATACTGCTCCGAAAACTGCTGTGGAGCATATTATGAGCAGCAGTTCATCTGAATGAAGTATATACGGATACGACCATCGACCTGGCGTAATTCATCGGACTAGGCAACATGTATCCATTGACTCATGATCCAATCCCGATGATTCCACAATTACTTGCAATCTTAGTTGATTATGGCGTTGGGTCAGTATGGGAGCAGTTAGCAGATTGCCTGCTACGGAGGTCAATGCTCAACAGAGTGCACGTTTCTGCTTGCACCAGATTAGACCCTAGCGTCAGACTGTCACAGATCTCCGCTTATCATTCTTTACAGCATGGGTAACCCTCTGACCTCCACATTCTGTGATGAGGTGTGGACGTGCAACACCTTGTCACCTACTCCTGGTCTCACCATCCTTCAACCACTTTCCATAGATGCTCGGGAAAGTAGTAATTGAACAGCCAACAAGTTTCGCCGTTTCTGAGATGCTTATTCCATGGCGTCGGACCACGACAATCTGCGCTTTGTCAAAGTCGCCAACGTCAGTGTATTGTGCAGCCCGTATCGTCGCTAGAGTGACTCCCTATTCCTTGCTGCCACTGAATTACTTTCCGTACCGCGACGCTTCATGCAATCAGGCTTCATTGTCTCAACGGTGTACCTCTCGATGTAGAGAGTGTTCGATAATTCGGCTGGCTAGCACGTTTCCCGGATCTCTCACTTAGTGAAAACATCTGGTCATGTGTTGCTGAGAAACTACCACGCCACCACTCGCCAGTCATTCCGATGAACGAATTATGGTGTAGAGATGAAGCAGCATGCAATGACGTATCCGCTTATGTCATCCATCTCAGTGTAGATGCCTAGTCTGTAATTCACAATTAAGTGCCCGGCAGAGGGTTCATTGACCCAACTTCAAGCTATTTTTCTACCGTTCCATCCTTGAACAGTACACGGGAAAAACGAACACATAAATCTTTGCTGCGAGCTCTGATTTCTTCCCATGTAGGTGGGTGCCAGCAAAATATTTTCGCTTCCGGAGGACAAAGATAGTGATTAAAATTTCGTCAAAAGAACTTTCCGCAGCGAGAAACGTCTTTATTTTAATGATTGTTAACCCAAATCGCATATCACATCCGTGACACTCTCTCCCCTATACAGATGCACTGCCTTTCTTTGAACTTTTCTGACGTCCTTCGTCAATCCTATCTGAGGCGGATCCTAGATTCCACACCGTGCAACAGTACTCCAGAAGAGGACGGCTAAGCTTGTGTGAGCAGTCTTCTTAGCAGACCTGTGGTATCTTCTACGTGTTCTGCCAATAAATCATCGTCTTTGGTTTGCCTTCCCTACATCATTATGTATGTGATCATTCCGCTTCAAGTTATTCGTAACTGTAAATCAAAAGTATTTAGTTGAATTCACAACCTTCAGATCTGTCTGATCATCTAACCGAAATTTAGCAGACTCCTTTTAGTTCTCAAGTGGATGGCCTCGCACTTTTCATTATTTAGATTCAGTTGACACCTTTTGCACCGTACAGATCTCCTGTCCAAATTACGTGGAAACAATGTAAGAGGGCTGCTCAGTTTGTCTCCTAAATCGTTTATATAGACTGGAAACTGGAGAGGGCCTAGAACAGTCCCTTTAGGAATGTCAGATATCATTTCCGGTTGACACGATGACTTTCACTCAGTCTGCGATTTCTGACACTAAGTCGCGAACCCAGCAGCACAACTGAGATGATACTCCATTATGAGTGGGAAGGTAGAGGATTACTAAGAGAACGAACACACTTTGTCCTGATATTAGCAATGCAAAGAATGTACATACTAATCTCTCAATAGTGCCCATGAAGGTTTGTGAACTGAAGGGTGTGGAGTCTTATGACAGTGATCACATTTACAGTAGCCTATGATGAAATGTCAAAAACCAGATGAACATTAACCCCATGTACAAACGGAGAAGTAAAAATTGGGATCTGCTAAGCGAAAACCTTGTGGTTTTGTACTGATCTTTGATCAGTTTTGATGTTAACAAAACAGCAGAAGACTGCAGCAATGCAATGCAGCGACAACAGTGCTGACAGCCGCAATGGACTCTGTCCCACTGTCCCAATCAGGACAAACGCCCACACCTAAAGCCTCTAGGACACCTGAGCTCCAACGTCTCCTACATAAATGCAGACGAGTGTGATGGCTCTACTAGAGTGGCCTTGGCGACGATCAGATACGAGCCACTTGCACGGTTCAGGCAGGCTAATGCAGTGTTTAAGAAGCAACCGAACATGGTGTGGATTGAGAGTGAGCAGGCCTTCGTGTGTCAGAGCTTGGCGGGGGACCCCTGGGGAACTCTGTATAATAATACTGCTTTGAAGATAAGGGTGATGATTACTGCGTCCACCCTGAGGAAGATTGATGCAAGCCATCCAAGGCAAAGGAGGAAGTCTGCGGGGATGTTAATGTGCACTTCATTACCAGACCGTAGCAGCCAAGACAAGACTGAGCAGTACAATAATCTGAGACGACAACTAACTGAGCTATATGACGACGTGACAGATGTCGTCCCTTCCTCCGAATGTGAAGCTACAGATGCCATTCTTGAGATGAAACGTAATAAGGAGACAGGCCAGATGGCATCTCTGCAGACGCCTGTCATCACAGGACGAAAGTTTCAGGTAGGAATGGTTGCCCAATACCTGGTCAATGGCTCAAGAAAGGGGAAGACAGTAAACTAGTGGCTAAAGTCATATCGATCTGTCGACCTCCTGAATAACATGACAAAGCTACCAGAGATGTACCTAAGCTCCAAGCTAGAGCAGTATCTCATTACTGGTGGTCATAGCCCCAACCAATATGGTTTCATTTGGCTTATGGACAGCTACCATGACAGGCATGCAGTTTGAAAGTGCCTTGGACAAGTGGTTCAGCAGTGGATCACTATGGGATTTGGTCTGTCACCCAGTCTTCTAGGACCCTGGACTTGACCTGGTGTGATGAATCGTGGCATATCCAGATGATATTACTCTGCTAGTTCAGAGTGACTTTATAATGATTCTTAAAGCAAACAGCTGTGTTGCACCAGACGCATGACAGTAGAGGTGCTACAAAATCAAATTACAACTGTCTACAGAAAAGACACATCTGTTACGCATATGACTAGAAAGACATCCTATAGTCATAATTAATAACAGAATTGTACATCGACAGCATGTTTCCAGATATCTCTAAGCATTCACTAAGATGAGTCCAGGCTGTTCTCAGTGCATACCGAAAGAGTATGTCGAAAGTGTCTTATCCTGTTCAACAAAATAGCCATCATCAGAAACAATCAGTAGGCCTACCATCTGCAGTTAATGACTGTCGGGCTATAACACTCAAATCTACCAGGATATATTGCATATGTTGAGACAGTGTTTGGCAGCACCCTTTCCAAAACACCAAACTGGCTGTGGCAGTGGGGCGAATACAAGATTGCCTTGTTTTTAAACCAAAGCACTGCCGATACCTCTACCCGTCATAACAGTAATACCCAACTTGCCTGTCATGTCGGGGAAATTTTTGCACTATACTAATTGTAGGAGGACAATATTAAAGGGACGAATATTTTAGGTTGACTTACAAACAGCGTGGCTCTTGGACGAGTGGTAAAGGCGATGGACGAGTTCTTACTGGTCGGTGTGTGCGTCCAATATTCCCTGACATGAGAGAAAAAATGGAACTACCATTCTTGAAGCCCTGTAGAGATCTGGTGCACTTTCTTATGAGACATGAGCTCTATGCAGGGTGTCTGCATAAGACAGGCAAAAGTTGCAATGGTAGTTGTTACTGCAATGGTGCTACATCAACTGATCACGCTATATGGGACTGTTCACTTGATTCTGATGTGCAGGGGAACAGACTCCCACCTACAGAAGATACTGATGCACTACTGAGGAACTCTACCCACTGGGAAGCACTGAACACTATAGCAACAGTCCCTCAGGTAACTCTTTTCTTTTATGTGGCTGAAACAGACAATGGCTGGCCTGGAGGGAAATGGCAAAACATCCCATCTCCGATGAAGGCAAGGTAGTCAGCTTTGATGGGTAAATACTCTCTCACTCTATGCCGAGAACCGAATGCGGTTTTTGAATGAGAAACTCGCTGCATAATCAATCCTAATAATGGAGTTGCTGAGAACAATAAGGATCTTAAGCATTCCGTCATCGATTTTGAGACGTTAACAAGTATGCATGCTCCTGACGCCTGTTGGTCTCAGGCTGAACCAGCTTTATCCAAGCTGTACCCCTACGCTGTACATTTTAACATTTGCGAAAAGCAGTCTGAGCGATTTCTCTGATATTCATTTCCATATCAGCCCAAAGCACAAATTTTCATTGCTGTAGGAACGCTCACTGGCTACACTCTCGAAGCTGTTGAAGGAATGCCCCACCACAACCTCACGTTCCATGGATTCAGCATTCAAGTCTGTAAAATGGGCACTGTGGATTTCAGAACCTTTAACACTGCTATCGATCTCATTACGAAACGAAAAGTTCATGTTCATGGTAACAATGTACATTTCAGAAAGTTTACAATAATTAAGTTTCAACAGTTTTCCGTCAACTGTTGGGAGGCCACAATTTGCTTCAAATCACACTGAGGTAGACAACAATTTGTCATTTTCCCACGGTTTTTAGACGTCTTAAAAAATCTACGTATGTGGAAGGCAAACGTCGACCGTTATGCATAGAGACTCAAAAATCTAGAAGATCAAATGTGGAACACACATATTTAACATGACTACTCGACTTAATGCCTGAAGGAACAGACAGTTTTATCTGAACCTCAAGCCAGAGAACGTGCTTAACGAAAATGAGGACAACGAAGAAAATGAAGGAATAGGTCACAAATGTGTGTGTGTGGTTTATTTAATATCTGTTTTTTATATTCTGATTTTGGTTTCATATGAACTGCAAAGTATACAACAGTCAAAAAGACACTATTGACACTAACCTACATACGAACATTTTGTGAATTGACATGAATAATAATAATTCTGTACAGTAATTAAAAATTCACAACATATAGTTTGTACATTATTTTTTTTACCGGAAATACAGGACGTTTAGTCTTTCTTATTTAATAAGTCAAACATGTGAGCCTTGTGGTTTATCTACAGTTTTGATTTTCTGAAACACTATTTTCTTAAAATTTTGTGCCTGTGCTTTGGGACCTTGTGGTTCTCAGTGTATGATTGGCGTTACTCTTACTATGCACGGCTGCAATGAAATACTGATCATTTGCATGTCCAAGCACGTAGTACCCTTCAGGCCAGGTTCATGTTTAATGCGCCACTTTCATGGTGTTTCAGTTTAGAAACCTGTGGAGCAGTTAGTTGCGACAGTGGATTTGTTTTTAATAACAGAAAGAGGTATTGCGATGAGAAGAAGTATTATGGTAGCTGTAGTAATAAATATAGATTCGTTAGTTGTCTATGTAATACAATAATGTTTGATGCTTATAATAGCAATCTAAATTATGATGAATACAGTCTGTGTTATAATTATAGTTAGCAGTCTATAATGAAAGGAATAAAAAATAAAATGAATAAACTTCAGACTAGGCGTGACTAAGATTGAGACGCTGCTTATTGAGAGGACATTGCATAACTTCTACACACACAAACACCGAGTACTCCACTCCAGAACTGTGCTCGACGCAGAGTACAAATTTTTAAATGTCACTATAATTTTGAGGAAACAACACGAGAACAAGCACAATAACAAGTCCCTGAAATTACGAAAGAGTTATACAACGCTGTTGTATCTTAAAACGACGATCAGATTTCCACAATTACATCTATAATAATACTCCGTAAGCCACCAGATGGTGAGTGGCGAAGGATACTTTTGGTACCAGTGTCTGATCTCCCCTTTCCATTCGTAAATGGGCCGCGGAAAGAATGATCGTCGGGAAGCCTCTGCATTAGCTCGAATTTCTCCCGTCGTGGCGATTTCGCGAGACCTATGTGGGAGGAAGTAATATGTTGTCTGTCTCTCGCGCAATTTCAATAGTAAACCTCTCCGTGATGCACAAAGCCTCCCTTGTAGCGTCTTCCACTGGAGTTTCTTGAGCATCTCTTGAACGATCTCGCGCGAATAAAAGGTTTACGTGATAAAACGTGGCGCTCTTCGTTGGATCTTGTCTATCTCTTGTATCAGTCCTATCTAGCAAGATGCCAGATCGATGAAAAATGCTGAAAAATCGGTCGAGCGATCGTCTTGTAAGCCACTTCTTTAGTGGATGAATTATAGTTCCTTAAGATTCTTCCTATGAATCGCAGTCTGGCACCTGTTTTTACTACTATTTGTTTTACATGGTCATTCCACTGAAGATACAAGTGGAGACAGCGAAACAAATACTCAAAAAGCTGATCCATGCAATGCAGCGCAACACATTGTGGGAATTTAAAATCGGCAGTATAAGATTAATTAATATTACTGGTAATAATATTTAATATTCAAAATCAGTGTTTTACAAAATTTAAAATGAGATTAAATATCGACACTGGGGAACAAGAGTTGTGTATCGGGACTAACAAAAATTTATAGACACGATTTGTTTGAGGCAGTTAAATATGAATTTGTGTGTCTCTAAATTTCTACCTGAATTCATACGAGGCTTTTATTATTCTGAACCAGGCCTTACACGTGGTAGCAGCGAACTCGACGTATCTCCATAGCTGTAGGAAGCATCATCAGCAAAACCTTGCTTATGTTTAGCTGCTTTACAGATTGACGACAATTTTGACGTTTAATGTGTGCCTGCCATTTTCGTTCACAATTTTATTTGTTCGCACAAGTTTTTCTTTAAATTTTTATTTACTGTTAATATCATTTCGCCTACATTTTTCATTTACGTATTTCTTTAGCCTTTCATTTCTGGCTGATATGATTTCGTCTACTTTATTTATAACGGCTTTCTTTGCAATCTTACTTCTACAGCTACATGCACACCTACGTATATACCCCGCAAACCACCGAACGGTGCATGGCGGAGGGTAACTTGTACCGCTACAAGTCATTTCCTTTCCGTTCGTACGCAAATAGAGCCTCAATTTCTCGTAGCTTATCTTCATGGAGTTTACGCGAAATGTACGTTGGCGGCAGTAGAATCGCTACGCAGACGGCCTCAAATGCTGGTTCTCCAAATTTTCTTAATAGCGCCTTGAGAAAAGAGCGTTGTCTTCCCTCCAGGGATTCCCACTTGAGTCCACGAAGCATCTCCGTAATACTTGCGTGCTAATCGAAACTGCCGCTAACAAATCTAACAGCACTCCTCTGAATTGCTTTGATGTCTTCCCTTACTCCGTCCAGGTGGGAATCACAAACACTGGAGCAGTAAGTACTTAGAATGAATCGCACTAGCATTCTACAGACCGTCTCCTTTATGGATGAGGAACACTTCCCCAAAATCCTTCCAATAAAACGAACATTCGCCTTCCCTAATACCAGCCTGATGTTCTCATTCTATTTCATATCCCTTTGCAACATTGCGCCTATTGTAACGTCAAAGGACTATATATCTTACTCATCCGCATTAACTTACGTTTTTCTACATTTAGAGCAAGGTGCCATTTGTAATACCAGTTAGAAATTTTGTCTGAGTCATGTCCTTCTACAGTCAGTCAACTGCGTCACTTTACCTTACACTACATCATCATCAACAAACAACTGCAGATTGTCGCCCACTCGTCCGTAAAATCATTTATCTATATAGAAGATAATAACGGTCTTTTTACACTTTCCTGGGCCACTCCTGACGATACCCAAGTCTCTGATAAACGCTTGCCGTCAAGGGCGACATACTGGGTTATATTATTTAAGAAGTCTTCGAGCCACTCACTGATCTGGGAACCAATTCCCTATGCTCCATCTTCGTCTGCAGTGTGACATCACGTCCAGTAGTTTCCGGAAATCTAGATATGTGGATCTGCTTGTTGCCCTTCATCCATAGTTCGTAGTTCATCATGTGCGAAAATGGCAAACAGACTTTCGCATGAGCGATGCTTTCTAAATCCGTGGTGATATGTGGACATGAGCTTTTCTGTCTCAAGGGAATTTACTATATTCGAACTCAGAATGCGTTCAAGAATTCTGCAGCAAAACCGATGCTAACATCTTTCTTCAAATTGATGCAGGTTTTTATTATCAACATTGACTTCCAAGATTTATGGTTCTCGCTTACCTACTTTCTACTTTTCTTTGTAATTCTAGTGTTGCGAAAGTTCTGGTAACGGATAACACACTGAAAATATATATTGAACCTGTTGTCAAATTGATCGCGAGGTAAACAATTTAACATAATGATTTAATTATTAAACAATAAATTATATTATGTACTTTCACTGACCTGTAATGTAGACAGTCTTTTGTAATGCAATAAATACGCTTTATTTCTGCTTCTACATTGTAACTCCACGTCATAGGTTGTTTTCTGCTTCCAGGCTTGTCAACTACATGGGCAAGCTGATGAGTCCCGTTGCCATGACGCAGTTCATGTCGGGCGTAATGGTTGCCTGCTGGACGCTGTTCCAAGCCACATACGTAAGGACAACATACGAGACAGTATTAAACTTAAAGAATCAACGCTTGTATCCGACAGCGATTCGGGTTCCGCAACAGCGTTTGCTGCTAGCAAGTGGTAACTGTTTCCCGCAGTTACACAGGCTGCGCAAGCAGCAGTAGTGTACGATGGACACGCACTCTGGAGGACTTCGGTGCTTAAATAAGTCTCTCTGTCACTTAAGCCTACAGCGCGCCGGCACTCAATGTAGCGCGTCGTCGGTGCGCAGCTGAATTGAGCCTGAATTGGCACTGCAGCGATTCAGATGCGCATACAAAGAGTACTAAGAAGGTCTTGCAAACATATTTATTTATTTAATTTTCGCGAAGTAATTTCCACCGCATTGAATACACCTCTCCATCCTGCGAATCCAACCCCTAAACCAGTTCTCCCAAGTTGCTGTAGAGACTAAGGCACACTGGTCGTCCCCAGCTCTCAGGAGGTCCTCGTCATTTGAAAACTGTACTCCTTTCAGCTTCATTTACACCTGCGTGAAGAGTGCACAGCCACAAGGAGCAAGGTATGGACTGTAAGGAGGGTGCTCAAGAAGTTTCAGTCCTGTACCCCGCAAATATTTGGTGCATGCTTTGGCGCGGTGAGCTGGAGCGTTGTCGTGCTGGAGGAACCAAGTGTCCATTCTTGACTTCGGTCGCAGGTTCTTCAAAGATTGGATGACTTTGGGCAGGCACTGCTCAGTGTACCACTTAGCTGTTACTGTCTTCTGTATGTCCCAAAACACCACGCTCCACAATTCCACTCGATATGGAAAAACAGTTATCATTTTCTACTTTACTAGTCGGGATTTTCTGACAGCTACGGGTTTGTCGTCATATTTAAAGACCCAAACTTTATTTTGAGTCTTAGTCAGCTCATCATAATAGTAGAGCCAAGTCTACACGATGTTATTCACATACTGAGACTGTCCCTTAGAAAACTTTTTTAACATCTCCCGGAACCAAGTCACACGTTGCGTCATCTGCTCTTCCGTTAGTCTGTGCAGCACCCACAGACAACAACGTTTCTTTACTTGCAAATGATCATTCATAGTCGAGCGAACTGGTGGGGCATTTAGCCATAAGGTATCCTCTATCTGCTGATAAGTCGCCCACCTGTCTTCGTCTAGCATTTTCCTCACAACATCAATGTTTTCCTCCGTAACTGATGATCGTGGCCTTCCCAGCGTAATTCTAGAGTGAATTTCCTCTTTGGAATTCTCTGTATCACCTGAATATAATTGTACGATGTGGACACATCGACAAGTGCAAGACTGATTTCTTCAAAGCACTGGTTTATGATTAAACTGAGCGGGAAGTTGTACCGCAAAACTGCCCGACCACGGAGCCATACCCTCTTAGTGAACGACTGGACCCAGACTTGGCACAGTGGCCACAATGCAAGTATGAAGTATTCTCAGAACACAGCAACAATGAGCCTCCTGCGATTTATTGTTGCTTCGTATTGCAAAACTTTCCTAGTTTCCGTTGTATGTTCCCGTGTCCCCGGAAGTAATGCGGGTATAAAGTCATACAAGATTTCAGTCTCATCGAAACAGGATTCAGCCAACAGTGTTGCGCAACATTGGCAATGGGGACGTTTTCAGGTGAAGCTTGGCTAGGGTGACCATATTTTCTTCGGACAAAAGTGGGACTTTCATACATTTTCTTGGCTAAAAAGTGGGACAATTTTTATTTCTCGTTAAATATCACTTTTAATGCTAACATTTTTTCTTCCTCTGCAAATATTGACGGCCGGAGTGGCCAAGCGGTTCTAGGCGCGTCAGTCGGCAACCACGCGACCGCTACGGTCACAGGTTCGAATCCTACCTCGGGCATGGATGTGACATACAGTAACAATCACTACAAAAAAATTCTTAGTGAGCACAAGGAATTTATGGTTTTGTGGATTCCACACTGCAGTCATATTTCTTCGAAGATGAAATTTCATTCAGCAACTCAGGTTTGCCTAATAGGTATGAATAGAAGTCAGTGCAACTCTATTTACTGAAGTTTAAACAGGTCAGTAAAATACGCTTAACGCTCCTCATCGGAAATCTACTCCTCTCATCTTTCCACTGTGACAATAGTAAGCTGAAAACTCTTTCAACATTTGCATTGTGGGCAGGGAGTGAAAAGAAGTACTGCACTATATTAAGCGATTCTCTGAACTGTTCATTACACTGGCTAGATCTGAAAAACCTACACCATTTCTCATGTGCCTTCAACTCATTCCATTGTTCACTGTCTGTTTCCACTTGTTGTTTTACAAATGACTGTATACGAACTATTTCATCAAATAAGAGGTTGTCATTTACTAGAATGCCATTTGCATTTAGCCACATTAAAGTATTTTCAACTACTGACCATTCTGGTGGTTCTGTGAGCATCATCCATGAGAATACAGAAAACTCAGCTATTCCCTGTAACCATGAGGATAAATAGTCTGCTGAAGCATCATAAAACGTTGATACTGCTATGTCAAATTTCTTAACAGACTGGTCATCACAATCATTCAGCAGTTTTTTTTACACTTAGTGGTACAAAATGTTCATGTTTCATTGAATTTAGACTTGCCAAAGCTTTATTTAAGACTGCTAATACTTCATATATGGAATTATTCTGTTTCCCAATGCTCAGAATGGGTTATTGGAAAACACTCATTTGTGAATGTATAAAAATTAAATAAAATTCATTTATAGGGTCACTGAAAAAACTCTTCAAGATTGCAGGCACTTTGAGTTAGACTGTGACAAAAAGTAAGATTTCAAAGGTTTATACATGTTCAAGATCCTTTCTATGGCTGGCAACAATGAAAGCCACCTTGTTTTGGAAAAGGAAAGTAAATTTTTGTACGTGACACCAACAAATTCACAGAATTCAGTGAGTTCTGCAAGACGAATAGAAAAAATATGAAAATGGTTGTACAACTTCACAACAATGCAGTCAATGTCAACAGGTAAAACATCACAAGCACTTTGAAGCGTGTTATGAACAACATGTGCTGGACAACCTATGCCAACAAAGTTGTTGTTGTTGTTGTTGTGGTCTTCAGTCCTGAGACTGGTTTGATGCAGCTCTCCATGCTACTCTATCCTGTGCAAGCTTTTTCATCTCCCAGTACCTACTGCAACCTACATTCTTCTGAATCTGCTTAGCCAACAAAGTTAGAGTTTTTTAATTTTTCTTTCAGATGTGTGAAAACATTATTACCCTCTTTCTTCATTAACGCCCCAAAATTACAGTTAGTATTGTTTGCACCAAATGCTACACACTTTGAGATGATACTGAATGACTGTATAACATGAGAAAGATAATTAAAAATTGTTTCGGACTTTACGTTCTGCAATTCTTCAAGATCAAGCAATTTCGTCTGCAGTCCACCCTCACTTACAGAAAAATACTGAACCATCACAGGAAAAATTTTCTGATGCCCATGGTTGCTAGCATCACTAGATATTGAAAAGTATTTTGCGCTGTTTACAGCAGTTATTGGCTGTTTCTGGGAATGCGGAGCAATAACTTTGTTGATAATTGCTTCACACTTTGTTCTTCCACACGAATCATTTTCTACAATCTTAGAATCAGGAAAAAAATTTTTGTTTAGTTGAACAATGCAGTGATTATAACGATAGGTTTGGTTGTTGTTTAACAACATGGAATGGCAGGGTTCCTTCTGCTGCAGCTACGTTTTTCTGTTCCTGTGTATTTGAAGTTACAAAATATCTCGTCATTTTTTGCGAGGAACCTGCCGATCGAAGATTCTTCCTGTGTTTCTCTGATTCCATACGATGCTTGAGATCTGCAGCACCACCATGAGACACGGATACAGCACAGTTACATACGTTACATTTTGCTGAACAGTCATTGTCTGTAGCAATGAAGCAAGTAAATTTCCTCTGAAGCTCTTCCGAAAACTCTGATTTTCGTTTCGGCATCGCCACGACGTGCTAGCACTTCACGAAACTGATACTGAGTGCTGACAACAATGGAAAGCAAAATCAAAGAAAATAAGAGTACGCAATAATTATTGTGCTTAAGCTGTACATGATTATGGGTTACCAACGTACGGAATGTCAGTTTCAATTGATAGTTTATAAAATCGACACTCAGAAAATATTTTAACCACTTTGTAAATGTCTGAAAATAATCCTTAAAAATTGGGACAAATTGCTTGTTTTTAAAAAAAAAGTCGGGACAAATTTTTGATCCTCAAAAAACGGGACGATCCCGATTAATCGGGACGTATGGTTACCCTAAGCTTGGCTCACTCTGACATGTTGTCGTAAGTGCTATTGTCGTCAATGACCATGGTAGTATTTTAAATTTTCCAATATGTGGACGACTGCAACTACACTGAAAATAACTGAAGATCTTGTGGGATATCACACGTATCAAATACAGAAACCGCGAAAAACGAGGAAGTGGCATTAATATGTCTGTCGGAAATGTCTGATGTTTTAATGGCGGAAATGGAAAAATAATTCACATTCTGAAAAGCTAGTTTCGGGGGAAAAACAAGAAATTAGAGGAAAGCGAATGGGACTTCCTTTAAAAATGTTCACGGTTTGGATTACAAATTCTCATATTCCTCCTGCTCGCGAATGAATTAAGAGGAAGACGTCGGACTGATGTGGAAAAATATAATATAAGAGAATATAAAAGTAATATTTCTATAGACTTCAAATTACATTTATCTTTTTCTTTTTAGAAATACAGAATAAATATTAATAAAGTGCAGCTTCTATCCATTTTTTCAATTGCCAGTGAAGCTTCAGATGACACAAAGTAACCTCTAAATTCGCTTCTGATTTCCTGAAGCTCATTTGGTAATCTCCTCGGTACAGTTTGTAACCTCAGAAGTTGTATTCTTTAATTCTAATCGCTATGCTCCATGTATAAAGTTCCCATCAGTATAGTCCTTGTCAAAAGTGCCAGGTAGAACGTAATTTTGTTTTTGAAGGGTACTACGAAAAGCTATGCAAATAGGCACTTGTAAGAACTACTGTTTCCACTTTACTGGGACGTAGTGCTATAAGTTTCAGTAAAACTCAAAATTCCGTTGCCCATATCCCAAAACCATTTTCATTAACGCGGCGTGCACGACTCATACAGTAATTCAATGATCGATCAGCATGTGATAATGATCGAATGTTACAGACCGGGCATGGCTCCATCAAATTTCGTTACATTGGAAAAACCTCATCAGCTACAAATACGAACTGGACGAAGTTGTCTCTGCCTGGGAATGATGTACTTTTAAGCGAACCCAACGGTCCATTACTAATTTTTTCATGAAGTATTGTGTATTTAAATACCCTATCGTCATAAATTCTTCCTTGACGCCCAACATCCAAATATGTGAAACTGTAATTGGCATTAGCCACCACAAGTACAACAAAGCTGAGGCGCCCCTTATAATTAAAGCTGGTATGTCTATTGTGTTCTGGAGACACTATCTGCAGTATTTTTTATTTTTTTTCAAGCCAGAAGTAAAAGCGAAACAGGTGGATCTGCGCAGGCTAGTTCCCGAGAAATATTAAACACTTTATTAGTAAAATTTCCATTTTTTGAAATGTTGGATTATAACAGAAATTGGGAAGATCCATCAGCACTATTTTAATAATGAAACCCACAGTTAGAAACGAGAAGCAAACGCATGATATAAAGAATCGGAAGAGCACTGCAGAGATGATAACGAACCTTTGGCGAGGCCTATTAGACGGTAAGCGCTACATGCAGTGTACAAGAGCTGCCCCCAGCTCATCTACAAGGCAGTTTCTCACTATCCTAGGACTTCAGATGTATAACAGCAATAAAACAGTAAATCGCTTATTTTACAAACCGGCTATTTTGCGCTATTTTAACAGCGGAATAACCGAAAACGGGTTTGTACAACGACAACCGTCTTCTGTAATTTGACATCGTTTGCGGTTTGACACACCCTAAACATCGTGTATCAAAACGTTCGTCTCGACTTCCCCTACACCACTGTGGTAGGTTGTAAACAACTATTGTTTACACCCTACCTATGTTGTTGTACAGTTTCTCGCCTTCGGTATCCACTGTAGAATGCCCCTGTACCCTTACGACGACCTTGCTGTGCTTCGGACTCTGTTTCTATCAAGTCGTTCACCACGCGAACTTAGCCGTTTTCGACCACCAGGAAGTGCCGTTCGGTCGACCATTCACCGCATCTCTACACGCCGAATCATACTGATGTTCCCTGTGTCGAAGAGAACAGTAACGCAACAATAACACATATGAAACTTCCTTGCAGATTAAAACTGTGTGCTGGACCGTGACTCGAACTCGGGACCTTTGCCTTTCGCGGGCAAGTGCTCTACCATCTCAGCTACCCAAGCACGACTCACGCCCCGTCCTCACAGCTTTACTTCTGCCAGCATCTCGTCTCCTACCTTCCAAACTTTACAGAAGCTCTCCTGCGAACCTTGCAGAACTAGCATTCCTGAAAGAAAAGATATTGCGGAGACATGGCTTAGCCACAGCCTGGGGGATGTTTCCAGAACAAGATTTTCTCTCTGTAGCGGAGTGTGCGCTGATATGAAACTTCCTGGCAGATTAAAACTGTGTGCCGGATCGAGACTAATAACACATATGCCTAGAATAAATTTCCCGATCTGTATGAAGGCAGACTTTGGGAAAGCGTATTTGTGTAGCCCATTAAGTTCCTCAGTTACAGTCTCAAAGCATAATGCTGTGGAAACAAAGAAGGCTGTGACATGTCGCTGGGTATACTAGTGTGATACGCAAAAGGGTACAGATTTTAATATGGTGGTACGGCCGAAGATGATGGTGTTCACTAAGAATTATTGAGCTCCTTCTGAGAGAAAACAATGAAAAAATACTCCACCTGGTGTGCCAAATGTATGAGACTGCCAAAATATCTCGACTTCAAGAAGAACGTAGAAGTGTCAATCAAAAGGTAATGCCTCCTATTTTCTTGTCCTTAATTATAATTTCTTAGTGAAAAATTTGAATGTGGTGCTATTCCGCCAAGCACCTTCTCCAATCCAGTGCAGTAGTAACTTCCTGCGTCGACAGGTGACACTACTGCAGTGACTTGCAAAATGGCCGACATCGATGTTTTTATCAGAAAGAGTACTGTGATAGATTTCTTGAATACACAAGATGAAACGACCATTCACATTAATAAAAGATTGAAAAATGTGTTAGGTGATGCAACAGTGGATATCAAGACAGGGTAACGAAGCGGAAGAGCAAACATTGTTGGCCGAAGAAACGTGGAATGGCAGGCCGATGACTATAGTTAAGTGTCATGTAATATTATGTATAATGTAATATCTTGTATAGACGCCTTTTATTAACCTGACACGTTCCATATCATTACGAAGTGTCGTATTCATGATCTATGGAACAAGTACTAATCTAATATAATCTCTCATCTCCACACAACATTCAGCGAGTCGATGATATCGTCCGTGGTGACCGCCTCGAGGCTGCAGATGATTTTTGATGCATTACCTAACTTAATAATGGCAGCGTGATGGAGATTATTCAACAACTGGGATACTCAAAGGTTTTTGCAACTTGGGTGCCAAAAAGTTATCCAACCAGAGTAAAGAGACAAGAAAATCAATTGCCTCCTAAATATTGTAGGACTTCCGTTTGGAGGGACAGGAGTTCCTGGAAAAAAACTGCTACAGGAGACGAAATATACGAGGCCTGTTTAAAAAATTCCGGAACTTTGTCCACAAAATTTTTCTACTCTTGCCTTTCATGGCCTTCTTTGAGATACTCTCCTCCAAACGCCGTATCCATTTCCGGAAGCAGTCTTGGTAGCCTCTTTTTGGGACGTGCGAAGCGCTGTCTGTGAATTTGCTTTTATCTCGTCTACCGCTGCAAATCTTTGTCCTTGAAATGGAGTTTTCAACTTTGGAAATAAAAAAAAGGCCACAGAGGCCAGGTCTGGAGAGTATGGAGGATGAGGCAGAACAGTGATTTCGTTTATTCTGCAGTAGCCATGCACCAACAGAGATGTATGTACGGTTGCGTTAGCGTGATGCAAGGGCTATACATTGTCTCGCCACATTTCAGACCGTTTCCTTCTCACAGCATTGCAGGACATGATCCAGCTGAAATGTCACATTCTTCTACAATCCCTCGGACAGTCAGTCATCGATTGTGACGCACAATTTCGTTGAAGTTCATGACATGAGCGTCGTCGGTAGACGTCGAAGGGCGACCTGAACGAGGCTCTTCCGTAACTTCCGTTCGGCCATTTTTAAACTATGTGGACCATTTGCAACACCGAGTACGGCTTAAGCACTCGTCACCGCAGGCTTCCTGCATAATTTGGTGTATCTCTGTAATAGTTTCCTTTAGTTTTACGCAAAATTTAATGCATTCATGTTGCTCCTCTAACTCTGCCATCTTGAAATTCGCTAACTGTGCGACACAACGTTGTACTCGACACAGCACTGAACAATGACTAACAGACGTACAACAATGACACTTCTGTCAGTTACACATTAAACACAGGCGTTTTCAAAGGGATGCCAGCCGATTTCGCTTCAACACGCCGTTGGTGCGAAATTATGAATGTTCCACAATTTTTTGAACAGATCTCGTATGTTCATTTTTTAAAAAACAGAATGAAAGAGGCAGTGAGTGGAACGGCAGGAGGATACGTTCAGAACTGTGCAATCAACAGGGAAAGTTATGGCTACAGTATTCTGGGATGAAGAGGGTGTGATTACAGTTGACTTTTTGGGAGCAGGGATGCACAATAAATTATGTCCAATACGTCAGAACTCTCAAACAGCTGAAAGCACGTCTTCAAAGATTTCGCCCAACAAAACTATGGCAGATGTTCTTCTTTTGCCTGACAATGCAAGAGCACACACCAGTCGTCACACCAATGAAGATATCGTGAAAAGTGGGAGGTCTTGCCTCGTCTCTTACATAGCTCTGACATGGCACCATCAGACTTTAGTCTGTTCGAGTCGCTGAAAGAATTTCATCGTGGTATTCACTTTCAAGATGAGGAGGCTGTGTAAATGTCCATACGTCAATGACTTCAGCAGAACGACAGTGCGTTTTACCACACTTGCATACATGCAGTTGTTAAAAGATGGAAAAACTGTGAAGATGGACGGAGGTTACAATAAAAAGCCATAAATGAATCGTCAATGTTGTGGTTTTCAACCTATGTAGTTGCATTTAAAATTGCTGTCAAATAAAAAAAAAGATGCGTTCCTTTTTTGGCTGACACTCGTAATAATTCCAATTCCAAAGAAAGCAGGTGCAGACAACTGTGAATATTACCGAACTATCAGTTTAATATGCTGACGGCCCAAGACTTTATGACAATTGCTCCCCACAAGATCGAGATCAACATAGTGAAATTACGGGCACGTGACACGTCAAGATAAGTATATAAGGGTAAAGGAAAAGCACGAGAAATCATTCTAGCAACGACACAGGCTGTAAACGGGCATAACAATTGACCTAAGTGGCGTTGACAAATGACTTTCGAATCCATGCTCTTTTTTTTTTTGCTTTTTGCTTATACATCACATGCTGTCACTCTTTCACTCAGTCCTCCTGTTAATTTCCTGTTTACCCACATTTGTTAAAGCAGGTTTATTTAATGTCTGTACATCTAAATGGCATTTCATGTATTTCCCGTAAACTTTATCTCAATACATGTATGACATGAGATACATCTGTAATATTTTTCGCATTTATTGTTACCACTTAGTCTACAGATTTCATCTTTTATTTTATCGTCATGTCTGATCTACTTTTGTATGTTTTATACCTGCCACTACGATTGCTTAAAGCCTAAACCGGTTGCAAATAAGCCAGCCGGAGTGGCCGAGCGGTTCTAGGCGCTACAGTCTGGAACCGCGAGACCGCTACGGTCGCAGGTTCGAATCCTGCCTCGGGCATGGATGTGTATGATGTCCTTAGGTGAGTTAGGTTTAAGTAGTTCTAAGTTCTAGGGGACTGATGACCTCAGAAGTTAAGTCCCATAGTGCTCAGAGCCATTTGAACCGGTTGCAAATAAAGGTTATTGTAGACAGCACAGTCTCATGTGAATTTTGAAATCCATGCTGAACTGCTACTGTATCGTATTCCAGAGGTGGGCCAACATGCAATTAATCAGTTCAGTGTAAGTTTTTGGCTCATCAATGTAAGTCATAGTCGGAAAATAATGACATGGACTAAGTATAAAAGAATGTAAAAACGTGAAGCCGACGTCAGGGAATATCAGTTTGGGTTGCAAATGAAGGAACAAGCGAGGCAGCTCTGAACCTATGATTTATCTTAGAAGGTAGACCGACGAAAGCCAAACCTTCGTTAAGAGGGTTTGTAGACTTGAAGAAAGCTTTTGATAATGTTGACTGGAATGCACTCCGACATTCTGAAGACAGCAGGGATAAAATACAGGGAGTAAAAGGTTATAAACGACTTGCACAGGAACTAGACTTCACTAGTAAGAGTCGAAGGACATGAAAAGAAAGCAGTAATAGGAGTGGGAGTCAGACGATGTTGGAGCCTATCCCTGGTACTATTTAATCTGTACATCCACTAAGCAGTGAAGGAAAAAGAGGAGAAATTTGCAATGGAAGTTAAAGATCAGGGAAAAGAAATAAAAATTCTGAGGGTTTCCAAAAATACTGTAATACTGAAAAGAGGCAAGGGACTTGAAAGACCAGTTGAATATTGCAAATCGTATCTTGGAAAGGGGTTATCGGATGAACAGCAAAGAAACTAAAACAAAGCTAATGGATTGTGGATTGTGGTAAAATTAAATGAGGTGACTTTGAGTAAATTAAATGAGGAAATGAGATAGCACAGTGTCGATGAGTTTTGTTTCTGGCTAGCAGAAAAGCTGATGATGGCTAAAATGGAAAAGATATGCAGACTAGAAAAACATTTCTGAGAATGAGGAATTTGTTAACATTTGAAAAGATGTGGAGGTGGGAACGAAGTAGGTCACGTGTAAAACGTCTTCGAAACGAAATACTGACACTGATACGATAAGAACAAGGGCACAACACCTTTACAGAGCTGTCAGAAGAGTCGAACCGGAAGATCTGAACTTACAGTTTGTAACCACGGTCCAGTAGTTACCATATTGACGTTCGGTATTGACGAAACAATAACCAAGGTGTGAAAGGGTTCGATACTCATCTAAGGCTTAATACATAGTTTATAAGAGGAAAAAATCGAGGAACTGATAGCCATGGAACTATTTGGGTCTTTCTGTAGGAATGGATGTACATACATACTTGTGGTGCTGGATGTTTTTTCATAATCATGTAAGGTTTTATTCCATGTGTAGAGCATCTGAAAAGGTTCTAGTAGATAAACTGGAAAAAGGTTATTTTGTTCACATAGGAAAACATCTGTCACTACTTTCATACAATGGTCTGCTGCCAGTAGCTAAGAAGTTAGGGGAAATGTTAGTGAAAAACAGCAATACATACATTAAGATTTTCCCCTCCTTTCCGTAAGGTAACCCCGATTAGCATTTCATGAAACAAGTGAATTGGTTGTGTCGAAATTTCCACTCATAGAAACAATATCATCTTGGTCAGTTTATTTTGACAATCACAGAGATTACCAATAACCTGTGACTCGAGGTGACAGAGCTTGCTAGCTGCAAATTGATGTTTGGCAAAACGCCAACTAATATCATTGCCGAAGGCGTAAATTTCCGGTGTGGGGCAGGTGTTGGCAAGAGAGGAAATGGCGAAAAAGATCAGAGATGCAAAAGAAGCTCAAGAGAGCAAAATTCGGAGTGTGAAGAGGGCAAAGTGTAGCCTCTTTAGGCTTGGACGCTTGGTGGCGGAGAAAAGCAAGGACAGATAGAGCAAAATACTCAAATAAATTAAAAATTTTTTACTTGTTTACCAACAGCCACTTTTGGTGCAAATGCCTCCTTATCCTGACGCATAATGATTAGTGCACACGAAGTGAAAGAAGCCATTTTGCCTAAGGACTGTAGCAGAATTTGAGAGGTACATTAATTAGTGGCGTAGAGTCTCCAGGTACTTGTGGAAAGTTTGCAGCTGGGCGGCTGAGCACACTCAAGGTGGATAGCAACATTCTCCTTCCCTGGTTCTACTCCAGTGGTTTGTTCTCTTCCCTTCTTGGTGCTTTCGTTAAGTCTATATCGCGTTTTATGCATAATGTTAATAAGATAGGTCTTTTATAAACGCGTCCTACACCCAGGGCTGTCCGAAAGTGACGCATAGTTACAAGCGTGCAAACATCAGAGCTGGTACCCCTCCCCACTACATATAAGTTTCCGCTACTTGACTCACTTTAGATACACTCAGTTCTGTAAATGAATGAATGCGTACTAAATCTCTTTATTAGGTTATTGCAATAAATACTTCTTAATCCGAGGGACTATTTTAGGACGTTCGCGATACGTCGAGATAACGCACAGCAGGGTTTTCTCTTAGACATGGCCATTCCGCGTGCTTTTTAGATCACGAACGGTCTGCTTATGTGAAGATTTTCTGAAACGGTCAAGTTACTCTCTGATTACCCGCACAGACGACACACCCACTTACTTCTGGCAGCGTTAACTATCGAGTCATCCCGCTCGTAGCGAACCATCGCTTCCTATATGTAACTTTCAGGCATCCGTCTGCCTGACGTCATTTCATATGCTCTCTCTTATGTGAATAGTGTAATTTAAGACAACATTGAGTTACGAAATAAATAGTTTAATCGCATCATCTTATGGGTGGCATCATTTCTTCTCTTTAAATTTAGGTGCATTCTTTACAGTTATTATTATTATTATTAGTACCAGAAAAAAATATAGTGACTTTAAAAGAGAAGAGGAAGATAAAGTGGAAGAAATTTATGCAATAATACATGAATAAGTTGTATGTATAACAATTTTCTTGTGAATTCCAATAAATACAATACTGTTCAAGTTTTGTGTACTGGTTTAGTGTGCAAAAATTCTGTAAACTATTATAATTTTGAATATGCATGATACACAGCTCTGCAATTATAATGAATACTTGTTTACAGAGTCCTGATGATACTACTGTTTACAAATGCGCTGCTTGGCTTCCGACGCCCACTCTGCAAATATTTATGTACTGCTGGGGAGGCCACAGCATCATGGAGAAGGTAAGGGTTGCCTCAGTTACGTAAACGGATTGATTCATGAATTCTTGTGGATAAAAAATGATGTGCATCTGATGATTGAGTTGCTTTGCTGTTGCCAGGAACAAAGCTAATCTGCCTCAGATATTTTATGAACAATACAAGTGAGGCATTTTGTTTTCGAGGAAGATATAATTCAGCTAGCCCTGCTAAGCACATAGGACAGAAAAATAATTTCGCTGTACTAGTAACTACTAAAATAACAACTGTGTTTTTGCTTAAACAATGTGAGTATCAAAAGAAACACGGCAACAGCCAGCCCTAATGTCTAACGTAGTGATAGGTACTGCATAAATAGGCTCGAATGACTACCTCGTTATTTATAGCGTTCAGTACGTAGTTGTCATCGTCTCTCACCTAATGCTACAGTAACAAACTGTATTCAGGCATTTGTTTAGATAGAAAGCCCCATTAATTGTGAGATGACCTTGAGTTGTCCTCTTCTGGTAAATTTGTGTTTCAAAATACTTCGAATTTTTACTCTGTTCGCTAGCCTAGGTTCCCTTGTTTCAAATGAAGACAGCAGCGTGTGGCAGACATTCCCAGAAGGTATGAAGAGTTGATTGCGGTGATGGGACGTTTCCTACAGAGGAAAAATGCACACTTCTCTAAAAGCAACGTCTGCCCCAGTTCATCCATCATCGGGAAAAATGCGTCGCATTGGAGAGTGGATATGTGGAGCAGGACTAACACCTTGTCCACGTTTTATGGTGGCAACAAAACTAACGTGCTATTTCGTGGCTAACTTCGGTTCAGTTAAATGAACGTTTTCGTTCTTCTAGCCAAGGGATGCCCTCTGTAATGAGAAATTTAAATTGAAATATTAATGTTGCATTGTTCGGAAGTCTAAATGTTCGGAAGTCGGGACACATTACAGTGACCATCGCAGGAACAGGATATGGAAAGCGTAATAAGACAATTTTAATTCTTAGTAATGTATCCTGCAGACGTCATGTTTAAGTTGATTTTGTTACCTGCTTCAGTAGTAGTCAGATTCAGAATTTGTGTTAGTGAGCAGATAAGTTGGGTGATGTCGGACCGTGATTGCATGACGTATAATGCAACAAAGTGATTTCCGTTACATTACAACTACGAATCAAATTTCGTTAAAGAAATTTAGATTGCAGAGGTTCGATTTTTCTTTACATTGTACAAATCCGCACATAATGACGTGCGGATAGAGCTTAGATCGACACGTTACCAAACCTATCGGTTTCCAAAATAATTAGCACTGAAACATAACAAAAATCACTGCGTTAGTATTGGGTAGTAATATCATTCTTGAAAAAAAACATAGACTAAGTTACGTATGATTATCATTTCGAATATGCTACGAACAAATAACATGAAGTGCTTACACTAGGCTAGATTAACAAGGAAGACAAGTCACAAGAGACGAGAGGCAAATCGTGCCTAAAATGTTTTTAAAATGAACCATCGAAATTCATGAGAGATCTCAGATAATGACTCTATTACACTGAAGCGCCAAAGAAACTCGTATAGGCATGCACATTCAAATACAGAGATGATTAAACAGGTAGAATACGGCGCTGCGGTCGGCAAAGCCTATATAAGGCAGTTGTTAGATGGGTTACTGCTGCTACAATGGCAAGGTTAACAAGATTTAAGTGAGTCTAAACGTGGTGTTGTAGTCGGCGCACGAGCGATGGGAGACAGCATCTCCGAGGTAGCGCTGAAGTGAGGATTTTCTCGTATGACCATTTCACGAGTGTACCGTGAATATCAGGAACCCGGATAAACATCAAATCTCCGACATCGCTGAGACCGGAAAGAGATTCTGCAAGAACAGGACCAACGACGACTGAAGAGAATCGTTCAGCGCGATAGAAGTACAACCCTTCCGCAAACTACTGCAGACTTCAATGCTGGGCCATCAACAAGTGTTAGCGTGTGAACCATTCAACGAAATATCATCGCTATGGGCTTTCGGAGCCGAAGGCCCTTTCGTGTATCCTTGACGACTGCACGACTCAAAGCCTTACGCCTCGCCTGTGTCCGTCAACACCGATATTGGACCGTTGATGGCTGGAAACATGTTGCCTGGTCGCACGAGTCTCGCTTCAAATGGCATCGAGCCGATGGAGGTGTACGTGTGTGGAGACGAACTCATGAATCCATAGAGGCTGCTTGTCGGCAGGGGACTGTTCAAGCTGGTGGAGACTCTGTAATTCTGTGGATCGTGTGCAGCTGGAGTGACATGGGACTCCTGATACGTCTAGATACGACTCTGACAGGTGACACGTACGTAAGCATGCTGTCTGATCACCAGAATCCATTCATGCCCATTGTGCATTCCGACGGACTTGGGTAATTCGAACAGGACAATGCGACATCCCCCACGTTCAGAATTTCTACAGAGTGGCGCCAGGAACACTCTTCCGAGTTTAAACACTTCCGCTAGCCACCGAACTCCCCAGACATGAACATTATAGGGGCAGATATTCGATGCATTGCAATGTGAAGTTCAGAAGAGATCTCCCCTCCCCCCCCCCCCCCCTTTCGTAATCTTACGGATCTATAGACACGATTCATGGTATCAGTTTCCTCCAGCACTACTTCAGACATTAGTCGAGTCCACGCTCGTCGTTTTGCGGCACTTCTTCGTGTTCGCGGGGGCCCTGCACGATATTAGGCAGATGTACCATTTTCTTTGGCTCTTCAGCGTATATGGCACACCGAATATTTGTTTTGTTTTAAACACAATAAATTAGTTTATTACACTGGAATTCGACAGTAGGAAAAGGAAGAGAAGGAAAAGTAGTAGGTGAATATGGATTGGGGCTAAGAAATGAAAGAGGAAGCCGCCTGGTAGAATTTTGCGCAGAGCATAACTTAACCATAGCTAACACTTGGTTCAATAATCATGAAAGAAGGTTGTATACATGGAAGAACCCTGGAGATACTAAAAGGTTTCAGACAGATTATATAATGGTAAGACAGAGATTTAGGAACCAGGTTTTAAATTGTAAGATATTTCCAGGGGCAGATGTGGACTCTGACCACAATCTGTTGGTTATGAACTATAGATTAAAACTGAAGAAACTGCAAAAAGGTGGGAATTTATGGAGATGGGACCTGGATAAACTGAAAGAACCAGACGTTGTACAGAGTTTTAGGGAGAGCATAAGGGAACAATTGACAGGAATGGGGGAAAGAAATGCAGTAGAAGAAGAATGGGTAGCGTTGAGGAATGAAATAGTGAAGGCAGCAGAGGATCAAGCAGGTAAAAAGACAAGGGCTAGTAGAAATCCTTGGGTAACAGAAGAGATACTGAATTTAATTGATGAAAGGAGAAAATACAAAAATGCAGTAAGTGAAGCAGGCAAAAAGGAATGCAAACGTCTCAAAAATGAGATCGACAGGAAGTGCAAAATGGCTAAGCAGGAATGGCTAGAGGACAAATGTAAGGATGTAGAGGGGTAAGATAGATACTGCCTACAAGAAAATTAAAGAGACCTTTGGAGAAAAGAGAATCACTTGCATAAATATCAAGAGCTCAGATGGAAACCCAGTTCTAAGCAAAGAAGGAAAAGCAGAAAGATGGAAGGAGTATATAGAGGGTCTCTACAGGGGCGATGTTCTTGAGGACAATATTATGGAAATGGTAGAGGAGGTAGACGAAGATGAAATGGAAGGTATGATACTGCGTGAAGAGTTTGACAGAGCACTGAAAGAACTAAGTCGAAACAAGGCCCCGGAATAGACAACATTCCATTAGAACTACTGACAGCCTTGGGAGAGCCAGTCCTGACAAAACTCTACCATCTGGGAGCAAAATGTATGAGACAGGCGAAATTTCCTCAGACTTCAAGAAGAATATAATAATTCCAATCCCAAAGAAAGCAGATGTTGACCGATGTGAAAATTACCGAACTATCAGTTTAATAAGTCACAGCGGCAAAATACTAACGCGAATTCTTTACAGACGAATGGAAAAACTGGTAGAAGCCGACCTCGGGGAAGATCAGTTTGGATTCGGTAGAAATGTTGCTAATAATGGAAGCAAGGCTAAAGAAAAATCAAGACACTTTCATAGGATTTGTCGACCTGGAAAAAGCGTTCGACAATATAAAATGGTGCAAGCTGTTCAAGATTCTGAAAAAAGTAGGGGTAAGCTATAGGGAGAGGTGGGTCATATACAATATGTACAACAACCAAGAGGGAATAAGAGTGGACGATCAAGAACGAAGTGCTCGTATTAAGAAGAGTGTAAGACAAGGCTGTAGCCTTTCGCCCCTACTCCTCAATCTGTACATCGAGAAAGCAATGATGGAAATAAAAGAAAGGTTCAGGAGTGGAATTAAAATACAAGGTGAAAGGATATCAATGATACGATTCGTTGTTGACATTGCTATCCTGAGTGAAACTGAAGAAGAATTAAATGCTCTGCTGAACGGAATGAACAGTCTAATGAGTACACAGTATGGTTTGAGAGTAAATCGGAGAAAGACGAAGGTAATGAGAAGTAATAGAAATGAGAACAGCGAGAAACTTAACATCAGGATTGATGGTCACGAAGTCAATGCAGTTAAGGAATTCTGCTAGCTAGGCAGTAAAATAACCAATGACGAACGGAGCAAGGAGGACATCAAAAGCAGACTCGCTATGGCAAAAAAGGCATATCCGGCCAACAGAAGTCTACTAATATCAAATACCGGCCTTAATTTGAGGAAGAAATTTCTGAGGATGTACGTCTGGAGTACAGCATTGTATGGTAGTGAAACATGGACTGTGGGAAAACCGGAACAGAAGAGAATCGAAGCATTTGAGATGTGGTGCTATAGACAAATGTTGAAAATTAGGTGGACTGATAAGGTAAGGAATGAGGAGGTTCTACGCAGAATCGGAGAGGAAAGGAATATGTGGAAAACACTGATAAGGAGAAGGGACAGGATGATAGGACATCTGCTAATACATGAGGGAATGACTTCCATGGTACTAGAGGGAGCTGTAGAGGGCAAAAACTGTAGAGGAAGACAGAGATTGGATAACGTCAAGCAAGTAATTGAGGACGTAGGTTGCAAGTGCTACTCTGAGATGAAGAGGTTAGCACAGGAAAGGAATTCGTGGCGGGCCGCATCAAACCAGTCAGTAGACTGATGACCAAAACAAAACAAAAAAAAAAAAGTTGGAACACGTGAGGCAATACTGACCTACGACTTATCTTAGAAGAAAGATTAAGGAAAGGCCAATCTACGTTTCTAGCATTTGTAGATTTAGAGAAAGCTTTTGACAATGTTGACTGGAATACTCTCTTTAAAATTCTGAAGGTGGCAGGGGTAAAATACAGGGAGCGAAAGGCTATTTACAATTTGTACAGAAATCAGATGGCGGTTATAAGAGTCGAGGGACATGAAAGGGAAGCAGTGGTTGGGAAGGGAGTAAGACAAGGTTGTAGTCTCTCCCCGATGTTATTCAGTCTGTATATTGAGCAAGCAGTAAAGGAAACAAAAGAAAAGTTCGGAGTAGGTATTAAAATCCATGGAGAAGAAATAAAAACTTTGAGGTTTGCCGATGACATTGTAATTCTGTCAGAGACAGCAAAGGACTTGGGAGAGTAGTTGAACGGAATGAAGAGTGTCTTGAAAGGAGGGTATAAGATGAACATCAAGAAAAGCAAAACGAGGGTAGTGGAATGTAGTCGAATTACGTCGGGTGATGCTGAGGGAATTAGATTAGGAAATGAGACACTTAAAGCAGTAAAGGAGTTTTGCTAGTTTGGGAGCAAAATAACTGATGATGGTCGAAGTAGAGAGGATATAAAATGTAGACTGGCAATGGCAAGGAAAGCGTTTCTGAAGAAGAGAAATTTGTTAACATCGAGTATAGTTTTTAGTGTCAGGAAGTCGTTTCTGAAAGTATTTGTATGGAGTTTAGCCATGTCTGGAAGTGAAACATGGACGATAAATAGTTTAGGTAAGAGGAGAATAGAAGCTTTCGAAATGTGGCGCTACAGAAGAATGCTGAAAATTAGGTGGGTAGATCACATAACTAATGATGAGGTTTACGAAGCGAATTGGGGAGAAGAGAGTTTGTGGCACAACTTGACTAGAAGAAGGGATCGGTTGGTAGGAGATGTTCTGAGGCCTCAAGGGATCACCAATTTAGTACTAGAGGCAGCGTGGAGGGTAAAAATCGTAGAGGGAGACCAAGATATGAATACACTAAGCAGATTCAGAAGGATGTAGACTTCAGAAGGTACTGGGAGATGAAGAAGCTTGCACAGGATAGAGTAGCATGGAGAGCTGCATCAAACCAGTCTCAGGACTGAAGACCACAACAACAACAACGGGTGTACTTAGTCGTTGAAACAACAAAACGCTGGAAATATCACAACCCTGCGTCACTGCATCCAGTGACTGGTGCCAGGCCCTTCACGGAAAGTTTCCATCTGGCCAGCTAGGGATCTCGCTTTGTACGCCTCTCTAGCGAGTAAAGCGCCAATGTCGAACATGCAACCTCTCAGTGCACTCTTCCGTGCCTAATATGAGCTCAGTATAGCATGTGAAAACAATTAAGCACAAATAAATTAACTAACAAAAATTCTTGGCTGTATAGCACTACTATTTCACAAAAAATCAATTTTCGTAATCAGATCTTTACATTGAGAGGTCGAGTCACACTTGACGGATCGGAATTAAATATAACTTCAAAACACTACACAATGAATTGAAAAAGTAAGCGTTCTTACAGGCGTCAACGGAATATCCATGTTTCGAAAAGGAAGGAGAACACAATGGATAAAAAAAAGCTCCATGTATTGTCTTATAAATAGTATCCGATGTGTTTATTGAACAATAGGAAAAGAGTCGTCCTAGAATTACAAAAACAACGATATATACAGGGTGTTTCAAAAATGACCGGTATATTTGAAACGGCAATAAAAACTAAACGAGCAGCGATAGAAATACACCGTTTGTTGCAATATGCTTGGGACAACAGTACATTTTCAGGCGGACAAACTTTCGAAATTACAGTAGTTACAATTTTCAACAACAGATGGCGCTAAAAGTGATGTGAAAGATATAGAAGACAACGCAGTCTGTGGGTGCGCCATTCTGTACGTCGTCTTTCTGCTGTAAGCGTGTGCTGTTCACAACGTGCAAGTGTGCTGTAGACAACATGGTTTATTCTTTAGAACAGAGAATTTTTCTGGTGTTGGAATTCCACCGCCTAGAACACAGTGTTGTTGCAACAAGACGAAGTTTTCAACGGAGGTTTAATGTAACCAAAGGACCGAAAAGCGATACAATAAAGGATCTGTTTGAAAAATTTCAACGGACTGGGAACGTGACGGATGAACGTGCTGGAAAGGTAGGGCGACCGCGTACGGCAACCACAGAGGGCAACGCGCAGCTAGTGCAGCAGGTGATCCAACAGCGGCCTCGGGTTTCCGTTCGCCGTGTTGCAGCTGCGGTCCAAATGACGCCAACGTCCACGTATCGTCTCATGCGCCGGAGTTTACACCTCTATCCATACAAAATTCAAATGCGGCAACCCCTCAGCGCCGCTACTATTGCTGCACGAGAGACATTCGCTAACGATATAGTGCACAGGATTGATGACGGCGATATGCATGTGGGCAGCATTTGGTTTACTGACGAAGCTTATTTTTACCTGGACGGCTTCGCCAATAAACAGAACTGGCTCATATGGCAACCGAAAAGCCCCATGTTGCAGTCCCATCTTCCCTGCATCCTCAAAAAGTACTGGTCTGGGCCGCCATTTCTTCCAAAGGAATCATTGGCCCATTTTTCAGATCCGAAACGATTACTGCATCACGCTATCTGGACATTCTTCGTGAATTTGTGGCGGTACAAACTGCCTTAGACGACACTGCGAACACCTCGTGGTTTATGCAAGATGGTGCCCGGCCACATCGCACAGCCGACGTCATTAATTTCCTGAATGAATATTTCGATGATCGTGTGATTGCTTTGGGCTATCCGAAACATACAGGAGGCGGCGTGGATTGGCCTCCCTATTCGCCAGACATGAACCCCTGTGACTTCTTTCTGTGGGGACACTTGAAAGACCAGGTGTACCGCCAGAATCCAGAAACAATTGAACAGCTGAAGCAGTACATCTCATCTGCATGTGAAGCCATTTCGCCAGACACGTTGTCAAAGGTTTCGGGTAATTTCATTCAGAGACTACGCCATATTGTTGCTACGCATGGTGGATATGTGGAAAATATCGTACTATAGAGTTTCCCAGACTGCAGCGCCATCTGTTGTTGAAAATTGTAACTACTGTAATTTCGAAAGTTTGTCTGCCTGAAAATGTACTGTTGTCCCAAGCATATTGCAACAAACGGTGTATTTCTATCGCTGCTCGTTTAGTTTTTATTGCCGTTTCAAATATACCGGTCATTTTTGAAACACTCTGTATATACAGGGTGAGTCACCTAACGTTACCGCTGGATATATTTCGTAAACCATATCAAATACTGACGAACCAATTCCACAGACCGAACGTGAGGAGAGGGGCTCGTGTAACTGTTTAATACAAACCATACAAAAATGCACGAAAGTATGTTTTTTAACACAAACCTACGTTTTTTAAATGGAACCACGTTAGTTTTGTTAGCACATCTGAACATATAAACAAATACGTAATCAGTGCCGTTTGTTGCATTGTAAAATGTTAATAACATCCGGAGATATTGTAACCTAAAGTTGACGCTTGAAACCTCCGACGTTCAGTTGCGTGTTGTAACAAACACCGGCCACGGTCGGCGAGCAGCATCTGCAGGGACATGTTTACGATTACGACCGTGTTTACGAGTGTGGCTGTAGTGCACTGTTGTGGTTTGGTCTAGCTGTCGCAGTGTCCGCATGTAGCGCTTGCAGCTATTGTTATTCTGCATTCGTCTCCGCACGCAGACCAACTGTAGTACACCGTGTTACCAGACGTCTGTGATAGTGTAGTGTTGTAGGAACTGTGACCATGGTGTATTCGAACTCTGAAAAGGCGGAGATGATACTCATCTATGGCGAGTGTCGACGAAATGCAGCTGAAGCCTGCAGGATGTTTGCAGAACGGTACCCGGACAGAGAGCATCCAACGTGCCGCACATTGCAAAACATCTACCGCCAACTGTATGCAACAGGTATGGTCGTAGACGCAAACGGGTCCGTAACAGGCCCGTCACAGGAGAAGCGGGTGCAGTTGGCGTGTTAGCTGCTGTTGCCATGAACCCACACATGAGTACACGGGACATTGCGAGAGCCGGTGGACTGAGTCAAAGTAGTGTCATGCACATACTGCATCGTCACCGCTTTCACCCGTTTCATGTGTCGCTACATCAGCAATTACATGGTGATGACTTTAATCATCGAGTGCAATTCTGTCAATGGGCATTAACAGAGGAAGCGTTGCAGTTCTACGTGTTTACCGTTGAAGCGGGTTTCACAATCCACGGGGCAGTGAATCTACGGAACATGCATTACTGGTCCGTGGACAATCCTCGCTGGCTCAGACAGGTAGAGCGACAGCGACCGTCGACTGTAAATGTGTGGTGCGGAATCATTGGCGACCACCTCATTGGTCCTCACTTCATTGCAGGGGCCCTAACAGCTGCAACATACATCGCGTTTCTACAGAATGATCTGCCAACGTTGCTCGAAAATGTCCCACTGGAAACGCGTCGACGTATGTGGTATCAGCATGATGGTGCACCTGCACATTCCGCAATTAACACTAGGGTGACCCTTGACAGGATGTTCGACGGGCGTTTCATAGGACGTGGGGGGCGCACAAATTGGCTAGCCCGTTCTCCTTATCTTACACCTCTGGACTTCTTTCTGTGGGGTACGTTAAAGGAGAATGTGTACCGTGATGTGCCTACAACCCCAGATGATATGAAACAACGTTTTGTGGCAGCCTGCGAAGACATTACACCAGATGTACTGCGGCGTGTACAACATTCATTACGCCAGAGATTGCAATTGTGTGCAGCAAATGATGGCCACCATATTGAACATCTATTGCCCTGACATGTCGGGACACACTCTATTCTATAATTGAAAACGGAAACCACGTGTGTATGTGTACCTCACCCCTCATGGTAATGTACACGTGCGTCAGGGAAAAAGACCAATAATAAGGTGTTAGCATGTGGACGTAATGTGCTGTTCCAGTCTCTTCTGTACCTAAGGTCCATCATCGTTCCCTTTGGATCCCTATGTAATTCGGTGCTCTCCGATACACACGATCGAACAGCGGAGGAGTGGTACTCAAGCGTCAACTTTAGGTTACAATATCTCCGGATGTAATTAACATTTTACAATGCAACAAACTGCACTGATTACGTATTTGTTTATATGTTGAGATGTGCTAACAAAACTAACGGGGTTCCACTTAAAAAAACGTAGGTTTGTGTTAAAAAACATACTTCCGTGCATTTTTTTATGGTTTGTATTAACCAATTACATTAGCCCCTCTCCTCACGTTCGGTCTGTGGAATCGATTCGTCAGTATTTGATGTGGTTTACGAAATATATCCAGCGGTAATGTTAGGTGACTCACACTATATATATATATTAGTAGTAGACCACACGGAAGCAGACAGAAAATAATGCAAAAAAAGTAAAATTTGTAAAGGACAGTCTTGAGAAAACTTGTATCCTAAACCTCTGAGATTGAGATTTGAGTATGTGTATATATCACCAGTTTAGGATACAAGATTTCTCTCTCTCGCTCTCTCTCTCTCTATTCCTAAACTTCTGAGATTGAGATTTGAGTATGTGTATATATCACCAGTTTAGGATACATGATTTCTCTCTCTCTCTCTCTCTCTCTCTCTATTCCTAAACTTCTGAGATTGAGATTTGAGTATGTATATATATCAGCAGTTTAGGATACAAGATTTCTCTCTCTCTCTCTCTCTCTCTCTCTCTCTCTCTCTATATATATATATATATATATATATATATATATATTGACTGAAGACTGTCCTTTCCAAATTTTACTTTTTCCCATTTTAAACTAGCGTTATTTCCTGTCTGCTTCCGTGTGGCCTACTACTAATTTTTTTACGCAAGTAATCACAGTCATGGTGAATTAATAAATTATTTCCTTAATTCGGATACTACAGTCCGACCTTTTGTGTCACGGATGGTACCCCGTAACATCAATATCATTGGGCTAAGCGAATTGTCGTTGTGTTGACGTTGTGCCTACTGTGAACTCATTCACGATTCGGAGAATCGAGCTCCTGTGTCATACAGCGATGTAATTTTGCTGGCAGTGGAAAGGGTTGTACGTGGGTACACTTTTCAGTTTCAGTTTTCCATTTCGAAAAAAAAGCATTCTCTTTTATGTGCTGCAATCTTTTTACAAAAATTACAAAAACTGTTCCAGAATATTGAGGTTGTTCTAAATGTTCCGTGATACAGCAAGCTCGTGTACATTGGGAAAAATCGTCGTGGTTACGTGCTATGGAACCAACTCCAAAATCTACATATTGAGCTAGAGATGTTTTAGCACAGTTTTACATGTAAAATGCAAATATGTCACTATCTGAAAAGTAACTACCGCATTACAGACACTATGGTGTTGAAACTGGAGTTCGTTCCTTATGGCTTATCTTAAAATTTAAGGGGGATCTGGTTCTTGTGGTTTGTAGTTGAAAAGAAGGAAACCGAAGCAAAACATATAACAGAAATAATTACATTTCAGAATTCATGTTTGAACTATCTTTTGCTCACAGTGTCAACGTAAGAGTAGTAAAATAAAGAAGTAAATAGAAAAAAGTGGAAACATTATCGCAAATCCACTGTTAACCTGTTGTTGCCGGCCGAAGTGGCCGCGCGGTTCTGGCGCTGCAGTCTGGAACCGCGAGACCGCTACGGTCGCAGGTTCGAATCCTGCCTCGGGCATGGATGTGTGTGATGTCCTTAGGTTAGTTAGGTTTAACTAGTTCTAAGTTCTAGGGGACTAATGACCTCAGCAGTTGAGTCCCATAGTGCTCAGAGCCATTTGAACCATTTTGTTAACCTGTTGTTTTTTATACAGTTTTATGAAAGTAGATACTTCAATACTTAAGGTAACAGTATTATTGTTATCGTTAATTATACTAATTTATTATGCCCATATGATCATTTTTCACTCTGATTTGCTTGAAAATATCCCAAAGTGATATCAAGTGTATCATCAATGTCATGAGCGTCGTCCATAATGTCAGGGTCTGATGTTAAGTTTTGATAAAACTGCCTGGCATTCCGTGAAATGAAATGCATTATCGATTTTATGTCCCGCAGTTTTGGCAGTGGTACTGGTTTACCATTTGGACATAAAGGTGCCAAGAATGCTGTTAGGCCTGGCGAAGACTTTGGGCGGCGTGCAGTATGGCTCTGAATATTTACTTCAACGAAATTTTCGTCGAAGGTCTTGTTCGTCAATATTGAAGCATGTTTATTCTTAGTTATTCTTATCTGACGAAGTTCCAGCCAGTTAACATTGTCATTCTGTATGTCATGCTTTCTGTTGGCTGTTTTTTTTTTTCTAACGGTGAAGTACTCAAAAAGTTTTGCTTTGCCACCCAGTGGACTTGAAGAAGGTATAAAAAGGTATTTTTAGTGGGTTGTTGCATGATAGTGATGTAATCTTCTGGTGTACATAGATTTTGTTGTATTTTTAGTGCAGTTTCTGTATCACCAGAGACAATGTCGTTCGGTAAGAACAAATGACCGTAAAGAATAAGTTTTAGGGTAATGGTTTTAAGGGTGGCATGTTTGTATAGAGCAGTCTTCAAAATCAAAATCATTTTTACGTTCCTTTTCTGCCCTCCACAAGAACCACGCGACAAAATAAGTGATTTCCGTCGAACACGGAAACACTAAGAACTTTCCTCTGGATAACATCTCTATGAAAACAGTGTGCCTTTTAAAACAATAACATACAAGAAAATACACTCCTCGTTATTACCAATTAATTACTTATGCTTTAACTCCAATACGTAAGCAAGAAAAACATGTGACATTCTTGAGTGGATTTGGTTCCATATTGCAAATCATTGCCACATCGATACAGCAACTGGCAGTTGATTCAGACCTCTCTCGTGAGCACCACGTTATGGAATACACTTGGTTCTATTTGCACGAAATACTACACATATTCCATCACAGTTTGCAACAGACAACCAGAAAACTGAAAAATGGTAGTTGGTTCCAAAATGCGAGACTACGTCCAAATATTCTATTGAAATTGTAGTCAGTATTATTTTTAAGAGCCTGTCTGTACATTATTACCATACTACACACTAATAATCAGTAAGTGAAATCCAATTAAGCACCAGTATAATCAAAAAGATCAATACATCCCGGCAGGGTCAGGAGTTTTCTCTGCCTCGTGATGACTGGGTGTTGTGTGATGTCCTTAGGTTAGTTAAGTTTAAGTAGTTCTAAGTTCTAGGGGACTGATGACCATAGATGTTAAGTCCCATAGTGCTCAGAGCCAGAGATCAATACGTTTTGAAATAGAAACTATTCGAAACTAAAACAAATTTCCATTTTCAAGACAAGTAAAACTGTTAACATTTCATTTACACGTATCATATGTACCTTGCTAAAAGATCTCTTCTGTTTCAAGTTACAAGATGCCCCACAACCGGCGAAGTATGACTTACCTTTTCACATGTTATATAAATATTTTGAAAAATATGTAGCATTTTACTCAGCATAATATTCTGTATCCGAAGAATTAATGATATATTCCAAATAGTTTTAGTATTTATACAGCAATTAAATGTGAATTACGCGGATTACATGCAAACGCTGCTCAAAACAAAACTTCACGTCTCACAACAAGAGAAACAATAGAAAACGGCGGAAACTGCTTATGGAGGTCTCCAAGGCGCATTACTTCCTGTGACTCGAAAATCGGTCGCTAGGCAGAATTACCGACAAAACAACATCATGTACGTGGAGATTCACTACTCAGAGCAACAGGCTCTCACCTGAGTAGAGCACGCGACCCCGCTCCTCTTTAGTCCTGTCCCTACGCTTTTGGCACCATCACAGACGGTGCCGCTGACTATTGGTGCCAACGGAAGACAACGCACTGATGGTCAGGCAACGAAACCACCCCCAGGTAGTCGCCGTGGCAATGTGGAGCGTGAGATTGCGTGGCTCACAGTCCTGTTAAATGTGGTTGCAGTTGCAACCGATGTTTGAGTTGTGTCCCTTCTTGATTGTTGCACAACGTAGCGGTCATATACTGCGTAAGTTAACCGCGGTCGACCACCTCCTGTCCTGAGGGCAGCAATACCTGTGGTTCGGAACACTGCCGATGCAGGTGAAACAATGCTGTGAGCAATACCAAACTCCTGGGCTACATTCGTCACACTTCGTCTTTCTTCCAGTTTCCCTATGACTCTTCTCCGTGTGAAGACATCTAGATGTCTCTGGACCATGTTTTAATGAAGAATACTGCCACAGTACACCTTTAACTGCTCGCTGATTGACGCACACCGTTTTTTCCCGTTGCTTCAAATGCTCCTTGTCGTGGGACCAGTTTATTTGGCGCCATAGTCACGCTGACCCCCCCCCCCCCCCCCCCCCCCCCCCATGAACCATGGACCATGCCGTTGGTGGGGAGGCTTGCGTGCCTCAGCGATACAGATAGCCGTACCGTAGGTGCAACCACAACGGAGGGGTATCTGTCGAGAGGCCAGACAAACGTGTGGTTCCTGAAGAGGGGCAGCAGCCTTTTCAGTAGTTGCAAGGGCAACAGTCTGGATGATTGACTGATCTGGCCTTGTAACAATAACCAAAACGGCCTTGCTGTGCTGGTACTGCGAACGGCTGAAAGCAAGGGGAAACTACAGCCGTAATTTTTCCCGAGGGCATGCAGCTTTACTGTATGATTACATGATGATGGCGTCCTCTTGGGTAAAATATTCCGGAGGTAAAATAGTCCCCCATTCGGATCTCCGGGCGGGGACTACTCAAGAGGATGTCGCTATCAGGAGAAAGAAAACTGGCGTTCTACGGATCGGAGCGTGGAATGTCAGATCCCTTAATCGGGCAGGTAGGTTAGAAAATTTAAAAAGGGAAATGGATAGGTTGAAGTTAGATATAGTGGGAATTAGTGAAGTTCGGTGGCAGGAGGAACAAGACTTCTGGTCAGGTGACTACAGGGTTATAAACACAAAATCAAATAGGGGTAATGCAGGAGTAGGTTTAATAATGAATAGGAAAATAGGAATGCGGGTATGCTACTACAAACAGCATAGTGAACGCATTATTGTGGCCAAGATAGATACGAAGCCCACGCCTACTACAGTAGTACAAGTTTATATGCCAACTAGCTCTGCAGATGACGAAGAAATTGAAGAAATGTATGATGAAATAAAAGAAATTATTCAGATTGTGAAGGGAGACGAAAATTTAATAGTCATGGGTGACTGGAATTCGAGTGTAGGAAAAGGGAGACAAGGAAACATAGTAGGTGAATATGGATTGGGGGACAGAAATGAAAGAGGAAGCCGCCTGGTCGAATTTTGCACAGAGCACAACATAATCATAACTAACACTTGGTTTAAGAATCATGAAAGAAGGTTGTATACATGGAAGAACCCTGGAGATACTAAAAGGTATCAGATAGATTATATAATGGTAAGACAGAGATTTAGGAACCAGGTTTTAAATTGTAAGACATTTCCAGGGGCAGATGTGGACTCTGACCACAATCTATTGGTTATGACCTGTAGATTAAAACTGAAGAAACTGCAAAAAGGTGGGAATTTAAGGAGATGGGACCTGGATAAACTAAAAGAACCAGAGGTTGTACAGAGATTCAGGGAGAGCATAAGGGAGCAATTGACAGGAATGGGGGAAATAAATACAGTAGAAGAAGAATGGGTAGCTTTGAGGGATGAAGTAGTGAAGGCAGCAGAGGATCAAGTAGGTAAAAAGACGAGGGCTAGTAGAAATCCTTGGGTAACAGAAGAAATATTGAATTTAATTGATGAAAGGAGAAAATATAAAAATGCAGTAAGTGAAACAGGCAAAAAGGAATACAAACGTCTCAAAAATGAGATCGACAGGAAGTGCAAAATGGCTAAGCAGGGATGGCTAGAGGACAAATGTAAGGATGTAGAGGCCTATCTCACTAGGGGTAAGATAGATACCGCCTACAGGAAAATTAAAGAGACCTTTGGAGATAAGAGAACGACTTGTATGAATATCAAGAGCTCAGATGGAAACCCAGTTCTAAGCAAAGAAGGGAAAGCAGAAAGGTGGAAGGAGTATATAGAGGGCCTATACAAAGGCGATGTACTTGAGGACAATATTATGGAAATGGAAGAGGATGTAGATGAAGATGAAATGGGAGATATGATACTGCGTGAAGAGTTTGACAGAGCACTGAAAGACCTGAGTCGAAACAAGGCCCCCGGAGTAGACAATATTCCATTGGAACTACTGACGGCCGTGGGAGAGCCAGTCCTGACAAAACTCTACCATCTGGTGAGCAAGATGTATGAGACAGGCGAAGTACCCTCAGACTTCAAGAAGAATATAATAATTCCAATCCCAAAGAAAGCAGGTGTCGACAGATGTGAAAATTACCGAACTATCAGCTTAATAAGTCACAACTGCAAAATACTAACACGAATTCTTTACAGACGAATGGAAAAACTAGTAGAAGCCAACCTCGGGGAAGATCAGTTTGGATTCCGTAGAAACACTGGAACACGTGAGGCAATACTGACCTTACGACTTATCTTAGAAGAAAGATTAAGGAAAGGCAAACCTACGTTTCTAGCATTTGTAGACTTAGAGAAAGCTTTTGACAATGTTGACTGGAATACCCTCTTTCAAATTCTAAAGGTGGCAGGGGTAAAATACAGGGAGCGAAAGGCTATTTACAATTTGTACAGAAACCAGATGGCAGTTATAAGAGTCGAGGGACATGAAAGGGAAGCAGTGGTTCGGAAGGGAGTAAGACAGGGTTGTAGCCTCTCCCCGATGTTGTTCAATCTGTATATTGAGCAAGCAGTAAAGGAAACAAAAGAAAAATTCGGAGTAGGTATTAAAATTCATGGAGAAGAAATAAAAACTTTGAGGTTCGCCGATGACATTGTAATTCTGTCAGAGACAGCAAAGGACTTGGAAGAGCAGTTGAATGGAATGGACAGTGTCTTGAAAGGAGGATATAAGATGAACATCAACAAAAGCAAAACAAGGATAATGGAATGTAGTCTAATTAAGTCGGGTGATGCTGAGGGAATTAGATTAGGAAATGAGGCACTTAAAGTAGTAAGGAGTTTGGCTATTTGGGGAGCAAAATAACTGATGATGGTCGAAGTAGAGAGGATATAAAATGTAGGCTGGCAATGGCAAGGAAAGCGTTTCTGAAGAAGAGAAATTTGTTAACGTCCAGTACAGATTTAAGTGTCAGGAAGTCATTTCTGAAAGTATTCGTATGGAGTGTAGCCATGTATGGAAGTGAAACATGGACGATAAATAGTTTGGACAAGAAGAGAATAGAAGCTTTCGAAATGTGGTGCTACAGAAGAATGCTGAAGATTAGATGGGTAGATCACATAACTAATGAGGAAGTATTGAATAGGATTGGGGAGAAGAGAAGTTTGTGGCACAACTTGACCAGAAGAAGGGATCGGTTGGTAGGACATGTTCTGAGGCATCAAGGGATCACCAATTTAGTATTGGAGGGCAGCGTGGAGGGTAAAAATCGTAGAGGGAGACCAAGAGATGAATACACTAAGCAGATTCAGAAGGATGTAGGTTGCAGTAGGTACTGGGAGATGAAAAAGCTTGCACAGGATAGAGTAGCATGGAGAGCTGCATCAAACCAGTCTCAGGACTGAAGACCACAACAACAACAGTCACGCTGAACGCACGCCATGTGACGTCCAACTCTCCGTGGACGACTGGGATATCTCTGGCAACATGTTCCCGCACTTTTTCATTTCCACCGACTAGTTGCAATTTTTTATTATTTTAACCATCTTGTCCTCACGTCTTGCACTGCACTGTACACTGAGGCGACAAAAATCACGGGATGCCTCCCAATGTCGTGTTGGATCTCGTTTTCCCTGCATAGTGCAGCAACTCGATGTAACATGGTCTCAACTAGTCATTGAAAGTGCCCAGCAGATATAATGAGCCATGCCTCCTCTATGGCGTCCGGAACTGCGAAAGTGTTTCCAGTGTACGATTGTGCACGAACTAACCTCTACATAATGTCCCATAAGTGCGCGCGGCATTCATGTCCGGCTATCTGGGTGGCCAAATCATTCGCTTGAACTGTCCAGAATGCTCTCCAAAACCAGTCGCGAAGAAATGTGGCCGGAGACATGGCGCGTTATCATCCATAATAATACCGTCACTATTTGGGAACATTAAGTCGGTGAACGGTTGCATATGGTTCAAATGGCTCTGGGCACTATGGGACTTAACTGCTGTGGTCATCAGTCCCCTAGAACTTAGAACGACTTGAACCTAACTAACCTAAGGAAATTACACACACTCTTGCCCGAGGCAGGATTCGAACCTGCGACCGTAGCGGTCGCGCGACTCTAGACTGTAGCGCCTAGAACCGCTTGGCCACTCCGGCCGGCGGCTGCATATGGTCCTAATGTAACCGAATATAAAAATTTTCAGTCAATGATCGGTTCACTTAGATCAGAGGACCCAATACACTCCATGTAAACACAGCCTACACCATTATGGAACAACTCCAACTTGCTTAGGGCATTGTTGACAATCGTCGTGGGTTCTGCACCACAACCGAACCCTACTGTCAGCTCTTACCAACTGAGACGGGACTCATCTGACCCAGCCACTGTTTTCCAGTCGTGTAGGGTCCAACCGATATGGTCACGAGGCTAGGAAAGACGCTGCAGGCGATGTAGTGCTGTTAGCAAAGGCATTTGCGTCGGTCGTCTGCCGCCATAGACCATTACACTAAATTTCGTATGCGCACATTCGTCGTTGCGTCACGCATTGATTTCTGCGGCTAATTACACGCAGTGTTGCTTGTCTGTCAGCAGTGACAGCTCTATGCAAACGTCGTTGCTCTCAGTCGTTTAGTGAGGGCCGTCGGCCAATACGCTGACTGTGGTTAGAGGTTATTGTTGTTGTGTTGTGGTCTTCAGTCCTTAGACTGGTTTGATGCAGCTCTCCACGCTACTCTATCCTGTGCAAGCTTTTTCATCTCCCAGTACCTTCTGCAGCCTACGTCCTTCTGAATCTGCTTAGTGTATTCATCTCTTGGTCTCCCTCTACGATTTGTACCCTCCACGCTGCCCTCCAGTACTAAATTAGTGATCCCTTGATGCCTCAGAACATGTCCTACCAACCAATCCCTTCTTCTAGTCAAGTTGTGCCACAAACTCCTCTTCTCCCCAATTCTCTTCCATATCTCCTCATTAGTTATGTGATCTACCCATCTAATCTTCAGCATTCTTCTGTAGCACCACATTTCGAAAGCTTCTGTTCTCTTCTCGTCTAATCTATTTATCGTCCACGTTTCACTTCCATACATGGCTACACTCCGTACAAATACTTTCAGAAACGACTTCCTGACACTTAAATCTATACTCGATGTTAACAAATTTCTCTTCTTCAGAAACGCTTTCCTTGCCATTGCCCGTCTACATTTTATATCCTCTCTACTTCGACCATCATCAGTTATTTTGCTCCCCAAATAGCAAAACTCCTTTACTACTTTAAGTGTCTCATTTCCTAATCTAATTCCTGCAGCATCACCCGACTTAATTCGACTGCATTCCATTATCCTAGTTTTGCTTTTGTTGGTGTTTGTCTTATACCCTCCTTTCAAGACACTCTCCATTCCGTTGAATCGCTCTTCCAAGTCCTTTGCTGTCTCTGACAGAAATACAATGTCATCGGCGAACCTCAAAGTTTTTATTTTTTCTCCATGGATTTTAATACCTACTCCGAACTTTTCTTTTTTTTCGTTTACTGCTTGCTCAATATACAGACTGAATAACATCGGGGAGAGACTACAACCTTGTCTCACTCCCTTCCCAACCACTGCTTCCCTTTCATGTCCCTCGACTCTTATAACTGCCATCTGATTTCTGTACAAATTGTAAATAGCCTTTCGCTCCCTGTATTTTACCCCTGCCGCCTTCAGAATTTGAAAGAGAGTATTCCAGTCAACATCGTCAAAAGCTTTCTCTAAATCTACAAATGTTAGAAACGTAGGTTTGTCTTTCCTTAATCTTTCTTCTAAGATAAGTCGTAGGGTCAGCATTGCCTCACTTGTTCCAACATCTCAAGGGAATCTAAACTGATCTACCCCAAGGTCGGCTTCTACCAGTTTCTCATACAGTAAAGCTGCATGCCCTCGGGAAAAATTACGGCTGTAGTTTCCTCTTGCTTTCAGCAGGGCCAGATCAGTCAATCATCCAGACTGTTGCCCCTGCAACTACTGAAAAGGCTGCTGCCCCTCTTCAGGAACCACACGTTTGTCTGGCCTCTCAACAGATACCCCTCCGTTGTGGTTGCACCTTCGGTACGGCTATCTGTGTCGTTGAGGCACGCAAGCCTCCCCTCCAACGACAAGGTCCATGGTTCATTGGGGGGGGGGGGGGGGGGGGTTAGAGGTATTGCTTGTTGAAATTTGGTATTTTCGGCACAGTCTTGACACTGTGGATCTTGGAATACTGAATTATTTAACGGTATCCGAAATGAAATGTCTCATGTGTCTAGTTCCAACTACCACTCCGCGTTCAATGTCTGTTAATTCCCGCCATAAAAGTTCCGCCAATGCTCGGACCCATTATGCCTTCCGTAAGGGATAGTACCGTCATCTGTATGTGTGCGTGACTTCCGTCACCTCATCGTAGAATGATGGTCTCCTCTTCCTGTAGACTGATCGTCTGAAGATGACTAGTCGCAAACAGCTATGGCAGTTTGAAATGCTCATTTGACGGTGTGCGAAAAAAGTGCAGAAAATAAAATAGAATTGCCACGCAGAACGCAGCAGCTCATTTCCAATTTTTCAATGAATAGCACAATTATTTTGGCTCCATTTGCGGCCTGCTACGATACTATGGCGCGCAGTATTCAGTGTGCAAGGACTGCAGACACATGCCTGCAAACAAACAAAAAATCCATTATGCACCGTAAACTGTGGTGACTTCGTGCCACTTTTGAAAGTTTTCTTCAAAGCTTTTCTCTAGAGAAACGTGTTGAACACATGCCTCATCCTAAAAAATTAGTACCTGTTTCCTTTCGTACACCTTTCTACCAAAGATATTATCAGAAACTTGCCACAAAGTCACCCCATACAGGACGATGACTTTGTGCCACTGTCTTGTTCTTGAGTATTTCGATGCCAAACAGTAAGTGGTCTACTGCCAACCATCTATAAGGTAACTTTGTTGAAATAAGAGGTAAGAACTTGAAAATAATTTTATTTTGTTGATTATTTAATATACTACTACAATTTTTACACTATTTTACAAACTTATTTTTTTTTTTTTAAATCAGGAATACAAAGATAGAATGCCATTTTCCGACCACTTCGGCCGAGATACGCTTTTACAGCGAACCGCAAATCCAATAATGAAAATATGAAACCATCATCACACATTGTCACAGCTTGTGCAGCTAACATATCCTAGTCTTCTTTATTGAACACAGTTTGTCCACCCATTCGTGGATGATGTTTCCCATGCAATTTTTGGATGAGGGTTTCGGTGAATCCGAATTTGTTAGCTGCTGCATTAATTGAGATTTTCTTGTCGCGAATTTCTTTAAGCGCATTCTCCAACGAATCACTATTGTAGCAGTCGTCGGGACACAATGAGCTACTTTTTCTTTTTGTCCATGGCCTTTCCTGCAACTGTGTTGTCTACAGTAAATTGGGGTTATTGGAAAGTCACACCAGTTATTAATACGTGTCACTAAGCCCTTCCTGCATTTTTCAGTTTTTAAGAACTCTCGGTAATGTGGCAAAACCATCATTGGAGAACATTCATATTGTGGCATAAGACTAATGAATTATTTAGCAAACCTATGTACTAACCAGAGTTTGTAGATATTCTTCCTTCTGAGAGACACAACAATAAGTTACCGACAAACACGCTCACACGGTAAAATACTTAGACTTCAGATGGCAGCACTATACAGCAAAGTTTCAGTCACTTCAGCTCTTCTGGTAGGGACATTACGAACTGCTAGCACGTATTTTTTTTTTTTTTTCCCCCGACAGAAAGTGCAAGTGGCATAAAGTCGCCTGCGCGGCACAAAGGCACCCTGGTTTACGATAACTGTAATTTTTTCGAGGTTTCAATAAAGATTTTATGACGACCCGTCCTGCTGACACAGTCGAGTCGTTTAAATATCTGGGCGTAATGTTGCGAAGCGATACGACTTGGAACGAGCATTTGAAAACTGTGGTGGGGAAGGCAAATGGTCGACATCGGTTAATTGGGAGAATTTTAGGAAAGAGTAGTTCCCCTGTAAAAGAGACAGCATGTAGAGCGCTGGTGTGACCTATTCTTGAGTACTTGTCGAGTGTTTGGGATCCGTGCCAGGTCGGATTGAAGGAAGACATCGAAGCAGTTCAGAGGCGGGATACTAGATTTGTTGCCAGTAGGTTCGAACAGTACGTAAGTGCTATGGAGATGCTTCGCGAACTCAAACGGGAATGGCCAGTGCGAAGGGGGCGTTCTTTCCGAGAAACACTATTGAGAAAATTTAGAGAACCGGCATTTGAAGCTGGATGCCGAATGATTCTACAGCCGCCAACATACATCGCGTGTAAGGACCACGAAGATAAGATACAAGAAATAAGGGCTCATACGAGGCGTACGGACAGTCGTTTTTCTTTCGCTCTATTTTGAACAGGAGGGAAAATGACAAGTAGTGGACAGGGTAACCTCCGCCACGCACCTTGCGGTGGCTTGCGCAGTATGTATGTAGATGTAGATGTAGAAACTATATTGTATATTGTCAGGCTGTGAGGTCTCCAGCAGAACACAGACAATGGGTATTGCTCTCTTCCACAGGCGGAGGAGCTGTCCCAGGCACCATACAACAGTGCGTGGGTGGACAGGGCGGCACACTTCAAGAGCAGCATGCGCGTCATGATGTGCCGCGCCCAGAAGCCACTGCTGCTCAACACTGGGGGCGTCTACCCTGTGAACAGGGCCTCCTTCGTCTCGGTTCGTAGTCCCTGCAAGCGAGCAGGAACTGCTGAATGTCGCTCTCTGGCTTATTTTCTAAATGCACTGTGTGAAGAAATGCTTCCTCTCGATAGCGATAGTTCTACAGTGGAAGAATTCTCCAGCTAAACGACATAAAATATGCCTGTGATAATTTACAGGTGCGTGTTTTTGTAGCTTCAGGGTCACACATTGATTCTTTCGGCCTATAATCGGCATTAATACCTTTTACAAGTAACCATACATGATCTGAAAAAACCAAGAAATATTACACTCCTGGAAATGGAAAAAAGAACACATTGACACCGGTGTGTCAGACCCACCATACTTGCTCCGGACACTGCGAGAGGGCTGTACAAGCAATGATCACACGCACGGCACAGCGGACACACCAGGAACCGCGGTGTTGGCCGTCGAATGGCGCTAGCTCCGCAGCATTTGTGCACCGCCGCCGTCAGTGTCAGCCAGTTTGCCGTGGCATACGGAGCTCCATCGCAGTCTTTAACACTGGTAGCATGCCGCGACAGCGTGGACGTGAACCGTATGTGCAGTTGACGGACTTTGAGCGAGGGCGTATAGTGGGCATGCGGGAGGCCGGGTGGACGTACCGCCGAATTGCTCAACACGTGGGGCGTGAGGTCTCCACAGTACATCGATGTTGTCGCCAGTGGTCGGCGGAAGGTGCACGTGCCCGTCGACCTGGGACCGGACCGCAGCGACGCACGGATGCACGCCAAGACCGTAGGATCCTACGCAGTGCCGTAGGGGACCGCACCGCCACTTCCCAGCAAATTAGGGACACTGTTGCTCCTGGGGTATCGGCGAGGACCATTCGCAACCGTCTCCATGAAGCTGGGCTACGGTCCCGCACACCGTTAGGCCGTCTTCCGCTCACGCCCCAACATAGTGCAGCCCGCCTCCAGTGGTGTCGCGACAGGCGTGAATGGAGGGACGAATGGAGACGTGTCGTCTTCAGCGATGAGAGTCGCTTCTGCCTTGGTGCCAATGATGGTCGTATGCGTGTTTGGCGCCGTGCAGGTGAGCGCCACAATTAGGACTGCATACGACCGAGGCACACAGGGCCAACATCTGGCATCATGGTGTGGGGAGCGATCTCCTACACTGGCCGTACACCTCTGGTGATCGTCGAGGGGACACTGAATAGTGCACGGTACATCCAAACCGTCATCGAACCCATCGTTCTACCATTCCTAGACCGGCAAGGGAAGTTGCTGTTCCAACAGGACAATGCACGTCCGCATGTATCCCGTGCCACCCAACGTGCTCTAGAAGGAGTAAGTCAACTACCCTGGCCAGCAAGATCTCCGGATCTGTCCCCCATTGAGCATGTTTGGGACTGGATGAAGCGTCGTCTCACGCGGTCTGCACGTCCAGCACGAACGCTGGTCCAACTGAGGCGCCAGGTGGAAATGGCATGGCAAGCCGTTCCACAGGACTACATCCAGCATCTCTACGATCGTCTCCATGGGAGAATAGCAGCCTGCATTGCTGCGAAAGGTGGATATACACTGTACTAGTGCCGACATTGTGCATGCTCTGTTGCCTGTGTCTATGTGCCTGTGGTTCTGTCAGTGTGATCATGTGATGTATCTGACCCCAGGAATGTGTCAATAAAGTTTCCCCTTCCTGGGACAATGAATTCACGGTGTTCTTATTTCAATTTCCAGGAGTGTATTAATTATTTCCATCGCTGACAGAAAATAAGGCTACATCTCAGGCCAACACTTTCTGAGTATCTGCCGTTATTGTAAAGATACTCTCGACGGTGAAAGTACAATACAATTCTTACACTGAAAAAATGTGGGAATTAATTTAATCGGACTTTGATACTGACAAAGATTTGTGTCTTTCTCTATTAAGAGAATGATTGGCGGAAGACCACAAATGAACATCTTCAACTATTGTAGTCCTGTCTTCCTCAGTTCCGTGTAATATTACGGTATATTGATAATTTTTACTTATGGACCGTCTGACAGCAACTGAATAAAACACAATTTGAGTGCCATACGCGTTTCGCCATTATTTTCTGCAAGGCACCATCAGTGGCAGGTTGCATGGACAATTTCTTACATATTACGCTCCTGTTGCATTTCTGGTGTTGTTCTTCTTCTTATGAATGCCAATTTGTGGTTTTTTTGCCCACATTTCATAGCACTATGAGCTGAACGCTTGTTTCAATGTATTTTTTTTATTTTTTAAATTCTTTTTGTTCAGTTCATAGTACTGTGGAATGTGGGAAAAAAAACCACAAATTGGCATTCATAAGAAGAAAACAACACCAAAAATGCAACAGGAGCGTAATATGTAAGAAATTGTCCACGCAACCTGCCACTGATGATGCCTTGCAGAAAATAAAGGCGAAACGCATATGGCACTAAAACTGTGTTTTATTCAGTTGCTGTCAGACGGTCCATAAGTAAAAATTATCAATATACCGTGATACCAGAAATGAAACTCGTCGTTTAACAACCCGGGTCCAACTTTTTGAAAATGGCCTTTGAAATTCGTGAATAATAAAACATTATTTCAAATGAGGTACTTCATCTCATTTTAGAGAAATGAAACACAGTCGACTAATTAATTTTTAAGTTATTATTCCGTAAGCTAACGGTAAAAATATCTTACGTGTTGCTTATACCACGATCCGACAAAGAAAGATGAGTGAATAGTGAAAAGACAATTAAAGCTAAAGCACAAACTTAAAACAAAGAGGTGACATAGAAAAGGCCAGTGGGGCTCGGCTTATTAGTATTATTTATTGGCATATAGAGGTAATCGGATTAGTTTTTTTTTCTTTTAACTCAAAACACTGTGTCTGCAGAAAGTAACATTTTGTCACGTAGCATCGTGTTATGAGTAAAGAAGCGATGGTATAGTGGCTGAGCGTCCCCTGACGTCGAACTGAAGGCTTTCTGCGTGACGATGGACAGTGTGTTCTAGAGTGTACAGTCTGTTCGATGTACAGATAGTGCTGAAAGGGATCGAAAAATCAGTATCCACAGAGAATTTAGAAAAAAATTACATACTATCCCCAGACATTAATTGACTGATTGATATGTTGTATTATCTATTTATCTATTTTTTTCTGGCACAGTCACACGTGCATTTCACAAATCTGTTATGTGTAAAAACTGTTTTCGGCCTGCCACTGGCCTTCTTCAGACTGGAAGGGGATAAAAAGAGAAGACAAAGAATCATTATTGAAGTGGCTATCTACATAATGATGAGGAAGGGGTTCCCATTGCGTTCTCAATCGTTTCAAACAGCTAGTAGCGGTGATTTTAGGTATAATTTTAATCTTTTTCATCATGACGTAGACAACGATTTGGCAAATTTTATAAAGCCTGAAAAGACCCTTTTTCTCCTCTTTTAATCGTCTGATAACTGGCTGGTCGAAACTGGTTTTTACAAAAACGAAAAAAAAAAAAACAGAAGAAAGAGGGGGGCATTGTGAATCGCTCTTATTATACTATGTATTGACTGATCGATGAGAGGATACGGAACAAAGAAGGTCTAATGAACTTATGTCCGGAAATGCATAGTTTCCATGCTAGAGACCATTTATTCAATCATACGTTGTTTCAGAGACTGCGGTCTAACATGAGCTGTACCATGCAGTTAGAGTATATGTTGAAAATGGTTTCTATGTGCTTCAACGGATGCATGTATGCGCCTTAGCATTTTCTGTCTCACAGGTTCACATCGCCAGGCTGCATCCGAACAGCGTCAAAGGCAGCTTGAATACGCTTGTCGTCTCCACATCTGGAATGGGCTCTGCATACGCGATACTTTTGAGATGGTCCAGTGACAAGAAATCGCAGGGGGTTGAGATCCAGTGAAAGAGAAGGCCATGCTACTGGACCCCATGGTCCAATCCATTCATCCATATTGAGATACGTCCAGACATAACGGCGAAGTCGGCTGGAACACCATCATGTAGCAGCCACAGAACCATTCGAATCATCAATGGAAATCTTGCAGCAAGGAAGGCAAAGTCATCCACAAGAAACGCCTATAGTTCCGGGCTGTTAGGCGACGTGGATGGAAGACTGGTCCTAAAATACGTCACCAGTTATCCCGATCCACACATTCCGGCTGCACCGATGCTGATAATCGCTGTCTCCATACCATAGGGGGTTCTGCATACTACCACTCACACATGTCTGTTACGAAAGATGAAGATACCACTCTGCGTAAAGGTGCTCTCATCTGTGAAAATGATGGATGACACAAATCCTGGAATCGTGGTTTCCTCGTGAAGAACCCAGTGACAAAACTGCTCCCGATCTTTCAAGTCTGTCGCTAGTAACCCTTGCACACACTTTAAGTAATAAGGGTGGTAACAATTGTCATGCAGAGTGTTCCATACGGTCGTCTGGCGTACCCTGTACTTGGCGGGCCAACTGCCTGGTACTGACAAGGCAGTCGCCTTCCACGGTGTTAATCACATTTTCCTCCAAGTGTGGTGTCTGAACATTTCGGGTACGTCCTTCATGATTTCCTGCGAGAAACGGCGAAACACTTTTGCAGACATAATACTGGGGTAGTGTTAGACGGGGATAGGTCTTCTCACCCCACTTTGCTGCCCACTGCCCATTGCCTTTTGCCTTTCCATAAGTAAACACCATGTCGGGAAGCTCTCTGTACGAGTACTGAACAATTCTGTATAACGCTGTATCACATCCACTACAAGGTGACTGAGCAAGAGAAGCGAATCGGATACATTACCAATTGCTAAATTGCTATGGCAGGAAATGGCGTTAGGACATGATGTTTGAGGAACATCACCACCCTATAGGAGCTATATATATATATATATATATATATATATATATATATATATATATATATATATATATATACTCGTATATATGAAAAAGAGCTCCCTGGTTTTAATGTGTCCTAGAATATGTACAAAGTGACCTACACTATACAGACTATTCTAGTTTGTGGTGTTTGATTCATCAACTTCAAGTCTGGCTCCCCTGCAGTTGGCAGGTCTGTTTGACCTTGAGACGGCACCAGTGCTGTTGTTTTCCTCTGTTCCCTCAGTTCAGCCCAGGCGTGCGTGCAGTGCAGTGCAGGGCAGTGCAGAGCAACTCAGCAACAATGTGTACTCCGCAACAGAAAGCTCATTGTGTTATCAGGCTTATGAAAACTGAGTCAGTTATAACAGTGTGACGTAAGTTTAGACGATAGTACGTTGGTGAACCACCTACAGCAAAAACTATCCGCCGTTGGCTAAATTTTTTCAAGGAAATCGGTAGTGTTTTAAAAGCAAAATCACCAGGTAGACCAAGAACTTCTGAAGATGTTGTTGAACAGATCCCTGTTTCCTGTGTTTAGTGCCCGAAGAATTCATTGGCCAGACATATCTACAATTAGGAGTGCCTAAAGGTATTCTGTATGATGTTGTGCATAAAAGACTTAAGTTGTGCACCAACAAATTGCAACTGTTACATGAAATAAAACCTACGAATAAAATCGAAAGTTTTCAGTTTGCTGTTGACTTTCTACACGGAATTGATGATGATGTAAATCTTTTAAGTAAGATTCTCTTTTCTGATGAGGCTACATTTCATGTCAGAATTTGGGGGGCAGAGCATCCACACGAAGTTATTCAACATCAACGTGACTCTCCTAATATTAATGTCTGGTGCAGTTTGATGGAAGGTCGTGTGACTGATCCTTTCATTTTTGTAGAAAAAACAATTTACTGTGACATGTTGACAGAATACATTTTCCCCAAATGTACGGTATTGAGGAGGAAAAGGGACTTGTGTTTTTCCAACAAGATGGCGGCCCACCTCATTACAGTAAACATGTGAGCGCAGCTCTTGACACTCGCTTTCCAGGAAGGTGGATAGGTAGTGCTGGCCCAATACCTTGGCCACCATGAAGCCCAGACTTAACCCCACTGGAGTTTTTCTTTTGAAACCACATAAAAAAATGTTATGTACAGTGAAAAGATCACAGACATCAATCATTTATGGGAAAGAATCGTCTAGGTGGTTGGCACAGTTATACCTGAAATGTTGGTGAATACGTGGCGAGAAGTGGAATATCGTCTCGACGTCTGCAGGGCAACAAATGGATCCCAAGTTGATGTCTACTAACGTTAAACAAAGCTTGAACGAATTCTTTTTCATGAGATGTACTCATTGATGTAATTTTTTATTAATTTCCCCATTAAATGTATACATCAAACTAGGGAGTTCTTTTTCAAATATACTATGTGATCAAAAGTTAATGGAAACCCACAAAAACAAACGTTTTTCATATTAGGTGCATTGTACTGCCACCTGCTCTGAGGTACTCCATACCAGCGACGTCAGCAGTCATTAGACATCGTGTCCGCCCCGATAGCTGAGTGGTCAGCGTGACGGATTGCCGTCCTACGGGCCCGGGTTCGAGTCCCGGCTGAGGGACTCTGCTCAGGTGCTGGGTGTTTTATTGTGTTCATCATCATTTCATCCCCATCCGGTGTGCAGGTCGCCCAGTGTGGCGTCGAATCTAATAAGACCCGCACCAAGGCGAACGGACATGCCCCGCAAGGGGCCTCCTGGCCAATGACGCCAAACGCTCATTTCCATTAGACATCGTGAGAGAGTAGAATGGTGCGCTTCGCAGAACTCGCGGACTTCGAACGTGGTCAGGTGATTGGGTGTCATTTGTGTCATACGTCTGTACGCGAAATTTCCACTCTCCTAAACATCCCTACATCAACTGTTTCCGATGTGATATTGAAGTGGAAACGTGAAGTGACTCGTACAGCGCAAAAGCGTAGAAAAATTCAAATGGCTCTGAGCACTATGGGACTTAACCTCTTCGGTCATCAGTCCCATGGAACTTAGAACTTCTTAAATCTAACTAACCTAAGGACATTACACACATCCATGCCCGAGGCAGGATTCGAACCTTCGACTGTAGCGGTCGCGCGGTTCCAGACTGTAGCACCTAGAATCGCATTGCCACTCCGGCCGGCTGTTGACTGACAGAGACCGCCGATGGCTGAAGAGGTTCGTAATGTGTAATAGGCAGACACCTATCCAGACCACCACACACGAATTCTAAACTGCATCAGGATCCATTTCAGTTCCTATGACAGTTAGGCGGGAGCTGAGAAAACCTGGATTTCAAGGTGGAGCGGCTGCTCATAAGCCACACATCATGCCGGTAAATGACAAACGAAGACTCGCTTGGAGTAAGGAGTGTAAACACTAGAAGAGTGAACAGTGGTAAAGCGTCGTGTGGAGTAACGAATCACGGTACACAATGTGGCGATCCGATGGTAGGGTGTGGGTATGGGCGAATGCCCGGTGAACGTCATCTGCCAACACTAGAATTTGGAGGCGGTGGTGTTATGGTGTGGTCATGGAGAGGGCTGTACCCCTTGTTTTGCGTGGCACTATCATAGTACAAACCTACATTGATGTTTTAAGGACCTTTTTGCTTCCCACAATTGAAGAGCAATTCGGGGATAGCGATTGCATCTTTCAGCATGATCGAGCACCTATTCATAAATGCACGGCCTCTGGCGGAGTGGTTACACGACAATAACATACCTGTAATGGACTGGCCAGTGCTGAGTCCTGACCTGAATCCTATTGAACACCTATGTGATGTTTTGGAACGCCAACTTCGTGCCAGACCTCACCGACCGACATCGAACCTCTCCTTAGTGCAGCACTCCGCGAATAATGGGCTGGCAATCCCCAAGAAAACTTCCAGCACCTGATGGAACGTATGCCTGCAAGATTGGAAGCTGCCAACACCATAATGAATTCCATCATTGCCGATAGAAGGCGCCACGAACTTGTAAGTCATTTTCAGCCAGGTGACCGGATGCTTTTGATCACATAGTGTATATAGCTACTTTACTGTGTCAGATCGGAAGAATATAAAGCTTACAATCCATACATAAAATGATAACATTTTAGAAGAATTTGTGGTGCTGTCGTGGTCCAAACAAAGTCTACTGGTCGCAATACGCACGAATAGTTCCAGTAGTGAAGCAGGCTGGAAGAGTGCCGTAACTTTGGACAAACTTTACTTACTTCGAGTCTGGCCAGAACCGCCCCAGGGAAATCTATTTCTCACTTCGAATATTAATGATCTGAAGATACTGTTACCTCTTACCTGTAACGAATGATGAAGTTAGCTACACTGTCTGGCAAAAAAAAGTGACTCTCCCAGAAGGGGTGTAGGAACCAAAATGAAATTTCAGGAGTCGAGACGGTGTGTGATTTTACTGCAATGATTGCAAAATCGAGTAAAGTATAAAAAGAAATTGTCAGTGTGAGCACACTTATGTATTAGTATGACGTTGCATCCCCTGTAGCCTTGATCGGCACACTGATGGGAACGCTGTCACAAATCCATTGTATCTTCTCCTGAGGCAAGATGGCCTACAGCTGTCCTAACTCGCCCTTGATATTCCAGATAGTGGTAGTGGAACACAGTTGACGGACGAGCTGGTCCACACATGTTCTGTCAGGGACAGGTTTTGGGATGTTGCTAGTAGCCACAGGAGTCCTCAGCATCATGCAGACAGCTCATAGCGACACTTGCCATGTGTGGACAGCGGTTCACAAGTTGAAAAGGGGCACTGCGGTACTGTTGGATGGAAGGTAACTCTTGGGGCTGTCCGACGTCCATGACGTACCGTCATGCCATCGGAGTTCCCGCAATAACTACCAACCACTATCTGAGATCACAATGGATGGCTCCCCAAAACATGACGCCAGGAGTAAAACTGCTGTGCAAATACAAAACAATGGAAGAATCGTACCTCTCCCTAGGTCACAGCCATTTATGGTCACGGTGCGATACAAAAGGCGTCGTCTGTGTTATTGGCGTTAACGGAAGCCTACTCGTGGAATGGTTATTCCCTAGTGCGGCAGCCGTTAGTCTTCAACCAGTGGCGCAGAATGACACAGAATGTTGCACGGAATTCATTCGTTTTCCCGGATCTGAAAAGGCAACGATGTGCTTGCTGCACAATAAGGCGATCCTTCCTTGTGGTGGACAGACGTGGTCGCCCGGAATCTGGACGACAAGTACGAGGGTTGTCCAGAAAGTAAGTTCCGATCTGTCGCTAAATGGAAACCACAGTGAAAATCAGAAACATTTTATTTGCAATAGTTAGCTACACTTTCCAGATACTTCTCTACATAGTCGCCGCTCCGACTTAGACATCTGTCGGAGCGCTATGCCAAATTTCCAACACCATCCTCATAGGAGGCAGCCGCCTGTGCTTTCCGATAATTCTCTACGATGGCCTATAGTGCGTAGCCTGTGCCCATGTGTTGTCTTCGTATCCAGCTTTTCATGTGAACAAAGATGATACTCAGGACGAGCCAATTAGGGCTATGTTGTGGGTGATCCAACACTTCCCGTCGAAAAGGCTGCAGGAGCGTCTTCACTGCCCCTGCAGAGTGCGGCTGAGAATTGCCATGAAGAAGTAAGTGCGTGGCAGTTGTGTTAGGTGGACTGCATTCATTAAGGCGAAGCCTCTCAGCGGGCCCTCCTACTCGGTGGGAGACATCGTTGTTCTACGCACCTTTACTCGCTCACAGTGCGCTCGCAACTGAAAAGAGCATCTTGATGCGATCGACGTTCATACTAAAGACACTACCCAAAACATCTGTGAAAAGCTTCATTGGGTTTTCACTGTGGTATGCATTTATCGACCGATAGGAACTTACTCTCAGGACAACCCTCATATATGTACCCTCATGTTACCATATAGCCACCATCGGGCCACTGTCACAACCGAATGTATCGGATAACTGGATATTGAACTATTCGATCAGTTGGCTGTATGGAGACCCACAATGAGGCCACTTTCAAACTCTGCCAGGTGTTGACAACCCTGTCTCACATGCGTACCCAACATCTCCCTATCCTTCAAAGTCATTACTCGAAATGTAACGCTCTTCACGTCCCTTGTATACCTTGTGAGACCTGGTAACAACACCTATGCATTCAGCTGACCGTTCAACATACCGCAGAGAATTGCAGCTCTAATCATTTGCATATCCGCTGATTGTGTATATGCATAAAGAGTTACACTGTCATCTGGCCATGTCTTTAGGTACTTCACTTGTTTTGTGTGGCTGTGTATAATGAAGTACTACCTGAAAAATCTTGTCATGGATCATATCTTATCTTGATAAGTTTCAAATCGATGCAGAGATTGGCTACTTGCAGATATTGGCCACTTGCTTTCCATTTTGCGAAATGTACAATTGTGCAATTTCCAAACCGCAAAAACCTTGCATTCGTTGGCTGTAATATGAGTGAGTCACAACTGGAATCAGTCAACTTGTATTTATACCTTGGTTTAAGAATTTGTAGGGATATGAAATGGAACAATGACAGGTGCCAGACTTCGGTTCGCTCGGAGGATACTGCAAAATGCAATCTACAAAGAAGACTGTTTACATTATCAGTTTTCCGTTCCATGTTGATATACTGCTGAAGTTAATAGAATTAACGGATGTACACATACAAACGAGTGAACCTCAAACAGTCACAGATTTGGTTAACCTACAGGAGAGCGTTACTTGAACTGGCAGACGCTTGAATACAGAGGTTATCTGACTACCAAAACCCAGTATTCACTGAGGAATCTAGGAATATATTACGCTGCTCTTCGTATCGATCCAGTAGGGAGTGCGAAGGTAAGATTACACAACTACAGTACACACAGAGTCGTTTAAGCAGACCACATGGAAATGGGATTGGAATGTAATCTATTTCATGTGGTCCCACGGAAAGTACCTTCTTCAATTACATCATACTCCGCAATCCACCTGATGGTGTGTGACGGAGAGTACTTTTTGTACCAATAACTGAGCCATCCAACCCTGTTCCACTCGCGAGTAGAGCGGGGGAAGAATGATTGTCGGTAAGTCTCTATATTGGCTCTAATTTTACCTCACAGTCATTATGCGAGACTTATGTGTGTGTGTGTGGAGGGGGGGGGGGGGAGGCAATATGTTGACCGGCTCTTCCCGTAAAGTGCTCTTATCGAAATTTAAGTAGTAAATCTCTCTGTGGTGCACAACGCCTCTCTTGTAACGTCTGCCAGTTGAGATTTTGAGCATCTCCGTAACGCTCTCGTGCTGACTGGACGTTCTCGTGACGAAACGTGCCGCTCTTCGTTGGATCTTCTCTATCTCTTCTACCAGTCCTATCTGATAGGGATCCTAGATAGATGAAAAATACTCAAGAATCGGTCAAACATGTTCTTTATAAATTTGCTTAAGAGTCTTCATGAGTCTGGCATCTGCTTTTACCACTGTTTGTGTTATGTGGTCTTTCCACGTAAAGTCTTTCTGGGTAGTTACTCCTAGATATTTTACGGCAGATACTGTTTCCAGTGGTTTATCGTCAACAGTATAGGTACACAGTAGTGGATTTATTTTCTTATGTATGAACAATATGTTACATTTCTTTACGTCCAGGGTCAACTGACAGAGCCTGCACCATTCATCAGTTGTGTGGCGGTCATTCTGCAAATCGTTACTATCTTCTGGCGTTGCTACTTTGTAACAGACAACCGCATAATCTGCGAACAGATTTTCTACTGGATAGTTTATATATATTATAAAAATACACATCACGAGGGACGTGGATGTAGATGTAGATTCTGTCTGTTGTGTCCCAGACAGTGGTGTACAGATCGCCTGTGGTGTCATCGAATGGCATTACCTGAGGCTCTACAGTTCATACTGTGGATGCAGCGGTTCAGCGTGGATATTGATAACGCTTTACACTGCAGGGCAAAGTTTGATGGCAGAAGCATCCCTCGCTGAAGCATCGATCGTACTTGGGCACGTAGGCCAGAAATGATATTTACCCTTTGTTTCAGGGGGAGTAAGGGTGCCCGAAGAAAGGAGCAATTCTGACCTTTCACATAGCGGAGGGAAAGAAGCCTAGTATTAGAAAACTGTTGCACTGATGTTGCTACAGAATTCCTGTCGATAAGCTAAGATGGAGTAGGATGTTTCTAATACAGAATGCGGGTGAGTGCAGTGCATCACAGTGTGTCGGATATAATTATAAATTAAAAAATACCTGCGAAATAAAGATAATGATCTACAGGTCACATTATCTTCCAGTTCTGACCTATGGATCAGACTGTCGGCACTGAACAAAGGAAGATGGGAGCTGAATATAAGCAACAGAAGTGCTCTTTCTACGAGGGATCCTGGGTAAGACGAGAGGAGACTGGACAAGGAATGAAACAATACGGAACATCTTGGGTATTAATAACCGCTTCAGCTGTATTTAGTCCTTTATTATTGTATCACTACCGGTTTCGTGGTACTAAAAGCCACATCTTCAGGCGACTATATTACTAAAACCTTAGAGCGGCAAAGCTCGGAATCTTTTTAGCCAACATTCATTGCCTCTCAGAACAAAACACTGCTAAAAGGCAGTATGTCATAGAATACAACAGCCATATTGCAAACAGTGGATGGATCCGCTTCTGCGATGTATACTGAATCGTGTACAGAGAACGCGGCCGCGTGCTCTGTCATGACGCACTGTGCGGAGTAAAGAGCTCAAACGGTGTGCCCACATTAAAAGAATGCGACCAGAGAGAGCCCTAGAATGGACAGGATCTGGACGTAGACCAATTTTAAGACTACGAACAACATGGAAAGACCAGGTGGAGGATGATGCGAAGAGGAGCGCAATGGGAGAAGATAGACTGTGGTGGAAAAATAGATTGCGGAAGAAAAGAGGAGGTTGCAAGAAGCTCTGTGAACGACTTGAGTAAGCAGAGAGGTTTAAGGAAGAATAAGGTACGTGCAGAGTAGTTGAGTTGCCAGTTATTTAAAGTGAAAGTCACTGGTGCTGACTAGTTGATATTATGAATGCCGCAAAACAGGGTTGCAGCTCCCTGGTTTGTCTTTTACATCGGAAAAGTAATCAGGGAAGAAGAAAAAAAAATCGAAGAGAAACCGACAGACATGTTGAATGCGTTAGATAAGGCTACTCACAACTAAATTAAGGTCAAAGTGAGGCACAAGTTTTGAAGAGTTGTACGAAGGAGAATAGGGGCTTACTGAGGATAAAAAATGGGAAATGGAAAACGTTGGAGGAAGTGAAAAGAGTCTGCTGTTTAGGAGGCACGAAGGGGAAGATCAGTAAAACTCGCATACAGGAGAAAACAGCCTACTGGTATCAAAAAATTTATTTAAATTGAGACAAGAAAGAATTAAGACTTACCAGTGACGTACAGTGTTAAGTAAGATCGTACAAAAACGGAGGAAGCAAGAAACTGAAATCTTTGGAACTGTCGTGGAATGTACTGATGAAAAAGTAAGTTACGTAACATGAAAATCAAAAGGGGGTAGAGGGAGAGAAACGTACCTGACATATTCGTATCGGAGCACAGTTGAGAGTCTGCGTTGCCCGCGATTCTGCTGAGCTGAGTAGTTCATCGCTAAAATTATAGACAAATAAAACAGCTCTATAATTTTAGAATTGTCGCACAAATCCCAGTTCACCACCTCAGGCCTAGACAGTTTCCCAGTTGTGGACTAGTTCTCGGTTAGCCGCGTCATGCAGAAATACGTGACGCGTGAGAGCTCCTCGTTACTCCGTTGTTTTGAATGGAATATGAAGGATTTGTAGCGCTCACCTTTGAAACGCTAGTGGGTGTCACTAAACTTCACGAGCCGAAAGATGGATACATATTTGTGCATTTCACTCGTTGTTCTTTCATTTAGTAGGCTTCCGGCACTTCCCCCGTATGCGAGCGAAGCTGTGCCGTTCAGAGAATTCCGACAAATTCTACTTTCCGCGGTCCATGGTGCAAACTGGACGTGCTGCCTGTGGCTACTCTTTGCTGTTATTCGTTAGCTGCAAAAAATTTGTAGAGCGCTGTGATAAGTACTACATTTTGAAAACTGCTTGAAGTGCACGAGTGCCAGACATAACAGAATTCGCACGAAGTCGGTATTTACGTCCAGTTTTCAACCATCCCACAACTTTTGCGGCAGCTCTTTCATGAATTTGATAAATTTATAATACAGCTGGTCCCTCTGAAGAACAGTGTATATCCTTCGTGAATCTTATATAATATCGGTTTATTAAAATACTCTTACTACATACGATATTGTGGTGCCTGTGTTATTAAAAAGTGCCTGTTCCTTCGTTCCTCTTAACAACACAGGCATTGCAGTAACGTATTTATCTGCCGATACCAGGCGGCGACTTTCAACTAAATGTCCTCCCCTGTGTAGGGTTACATAATGCGTGTACGAGTGCAGGTTATGACGCAGGGACGGTGACATATGGAATTTTGGGTCTGTCTGTGAGTCGTGCACGGATAGCCAAAGTGGTTAAGGCGACCACTCGCGTAAACCGGGAAATCTGAGTTCGCGTTCCGGCTCGGCATAAATTTTCATTGTCGTCATTCTCTTATACAGCTGATGCATATTCGTATTCACAACTGTGAATACGTTTCATGTACTCTTACTAAGTCTGATTATTTGTGTTTTTAGCAGATGATCTGTGGTTTCATAAGAAATTGATGCATGTTCATAAGGAGTTGAGCTTTCTAGTTAGCCGCGTTGTAGCTCCACAGTAACTCAGCCATTGCAATTCCTTGAAAGATATCCCAGTAGAGTATAATCCCTGTACTGACGAAAACTTCTCGGGATATCAGCCGAGTAAACTGGTCGATGCCTAGACACATTTCAGCGAGTTTCTTACATGCCATAGTTTAACAAAAACTTCGTTACAAAATGGTAGATAACGAAATTCGCTACAAATAAGCATGCAGGATTAATAATAATTTTTGTGGATTCAAGGGCACAGTGGCATCTTTCATAATGAAACAATAGACAGCATAACGAAAGGCGCATTGAACTTACGGGAAATCCTAAACCATAGACATCCTTACCGATAAATGCTGAACTTAATCGATGAAAAAGCGAGAAACGACTAGCAGGCGCAATGGAATTCGACCAGGATTTCAGAAGGAGTGTACTATGGCTGGCCGCAACCTAAAATAGTATTAGCTTCTTTTGCCGATTGCGGTAGAAGCAGACGATTCACATCAACAGTTACGCGCATGCGCTTAAACCATGGCGAATGTCCACTGCATCGAAGGAATCTCCATTATATTCGAGATACGAGAAACAACAATTTTTTTCTGAGCGTTGATTAACGCACAGGTTCCCCTTCCAACATCGGCTATATTGTTACTGCCAGCCTAAAACAGTGAATTACGAGTTGTGTTCCATAAGTAATGCAACAATTTTTTTCTCTTCCAATTTCAGCGAAAACAATGTGGAATTTTTTGTGGGACATCGTGGAATATTTGGTCTTCTGTCCCTATAGTTTCATGAAGTTCCCATAGGTGGCGGCGCTATATGTAGCTTTCAAAATGGCGTCTGAGACGAAGGTGCATTCCCAACAGATAGCTTCTTTTGGCGGAAAACAAGAGCATCGCCAATATTTACGGGTGCTTGCAGAGTATTTACATGGACCTGGCAATGAAAAAAAGCACGGCGAGTCACTGAGCGAGGAGTCTGTCGTCATCGCGAGAAGGTCACGCAAACCTGCCCAATATTCCACTTACCGGCCAGCCGCACACAGCTGTGACTCGTGCAATGTATTACCCTCAGCAAATTGAAGAAACGACTTAAGCGTGTTTGTCGCCGCAAAAATCCAAACGAGCTTCTCCTTCTCCATGACAACGCAAGGCCTTACACAAGCCTGCGCACCAGAGAGGAGCCCACAAACCTTCACTGGACTGTTCTTCCTCATCCACCCTGCAGCTCGGATCTTGGAGCTTCCGACTTCCATGCGATTCAATGAAGGATACACTGAGTGGGAAGCAGTACGTGGATGAGGAGAGGTTATTGATGCAGCAAGGTGTTGGTTCCGACGTCGACCAGTAGAGTGGTACCATGCTGGCGTACAGACCCTCCTGGTAAGGCGGCGTAAGGCTGTCGCAACGAACGGAGATTATATGAAAAAATTCTGTTTTGTAGCCAAAAGAGTGGGAAATAATACTGCTGTACACTAAATAAAACGGACCTTCTTTCAGAAAAAGTTCAATACTTACTGAACGACCCTCGAAATATTAGATACAAAGTTCAATAACTGAACTTGCTAGCTCGTTATCTAGGTGTATTATACACATGATGTGTGGATATTTTGTGTGATGCTGTGGTCCATTTTTATTGGATGATAATGTGAGTACTTTGTAACGTTGTCTTGTTTATTAATATCCTAATTTTTTCAAAAATATCAATTAACGAAAAACGTAGTAGAATGATACTACGCAAATACGATGGATGAATATATGACGGTGGGAAAATGCCAAATAAAATCGAGACAAAAACATTTCCAAAAGTTGGCTGTACTTTCACCACTTCACTTGGCTGATATACCGAGAAGAGTTCGTCATTGTAACTGCCTGAGAAACACTGCAGTTATGGTCGGTGTCCTGTTTCAGCTGATGAATGCGGCCTACTCTTACTACGCGTTACTCCGTCAGCTGAACGGCCGTTGAAGTCCTGCGTGTCCACTGGCTCCCTTCGACGATTCTGCACGCTGCACAGTAGTCACCGCTGGCGGAAAGTCACGCCTGCAGCCAGCACGAGCATCTTCCAAGAGCAGCACACGTGACGCTGTACGGCTCTTTTGTTTCGAAATACCACTGTTACGTTGCCAGCAACATGCGACATTCAATGTGACTTTACCAAGCAGTACCTTCTTGACACATGAAGACAGGTTCCTAAAGCTAAATGAAGGAAACAAACTTTAATGAGCTAGTTTTCACTACTATTCTCACAAAAGTAATGCCTCGGAAATTTTTACGTGAAAACCCTTAAAGCCTTTTAAATAAAACAAACGCTTTAACATTCTATGTCTTTGTTCTTCATGTCTGCATATTCATTTTGTGAGGTGGCGGCGTGTTTCAGGCCTGCCCTCAGATACAATGCGCTTTTTTTTTTGCGTATGCGATTAGGTACTATAAACTTAACATATTTCTATTTTACATATCAAATCGATCATCCCCAACTTTTTCACTCAAGAGATTTGCCAGTCTGTTACGTAAGGGATAATCGTTCGATATGTTATTACGAATACGTCAGGTGATCTTATATATAGCTGGGTGCGTTTCAGGCCTGCCCTCAGATATATTGCGCTTTTTTACATATGCGATTTGGTACTATAAACTTAACATATTTCTATTTTACATATCGATCATCCGCAACTTATTCTCTCAAGAGATTTGCCAGTCTGTTACGTAAGGGATAATCGTTCGATATGTTATTAAGCATAGGTCAGATGATCTTATATATAACTGGGCGCGTTTCAGGCCCGCCCTCAGATATATTGCGCTTTTTTGCATATGCGATTAGGTACTATAAACTTAACATATTTCTATTTTACATATCGATCATCCGCAACTTATTCTCTCAATAGATTTGCCTGTCTGTTACGTAAGGGATAATCGTTCGATAAGTTATTAAGCATACGTCAGACGACCTTATACATAGCTGGGTGCCCGCTAGTGCAGACGGACAAAGTCCTCTTGAAGCGAAGCTGCGCAATACGGAAACGCCTTCCGCCCTTTCCGAGAACTGGCTCATTGAGCAAGCACCTGTAATTGCTGGAGGTACTGAGCTACGAAATACACCACGGCCGCCGGCCCCTCTGCCTGTGCCACTTTGTGTACAGAGAAGATCTGGGCGGGTCCTGGATATGATAACACTTCTTCGACGACAAATTCCAGGCGTTTGCGTTCGGGGATTCGGCATTGTCTGTCTCGAGGGACGTCTTGCTATTATGAATATTTTGCTGCTTACGGACTCTGGTACTCTCGCAGTCACAGTGTGTGTGAGGACCATGTGTGGAAATATTACGAAGATTCTCGAGGAATTTTCTTCCCACTGTTTGGGAGCGATCCTACTGAACCGAGTGTGCACTCCTCACGGTGGTTGTTCAACAGCTTTCATTAAGAATGAGATTTTCACTCTGCAGCGGAGTGTGCGCTAATATGAAACTCCCTGGCATATTAAAACTGTGTGCCGGACCGAGACTCAAACTCAGGACCTTTGCCTTTCGCAGGCAAGTGCTCTACCAACTGAGCTACCCAAGCACGACTCACGCCCCGTCCTCACAGCTTTACTTCTGCCAGTACCTCGTCTCCTACCTTCCAAACTTGCCCGCGAAAGGCAATGATCCCAAGTTCGAGTCTCGGTCCAGCACACAGTTTTAATCTGCCAGGAAGTTTCGTATCAGCGCACACTCCACTGCAGAGTGAAAATCTCATTCTGGAAACATACCCCAGGCTGTGGCTAAGCCATGTCTTCCCAGTATCCTTTCTTTCAGGTGTGCTAGTTATGCAAGGGTCGCAGGAGAGCTTCTGTTAAGTTTGGAAGGTAGGATAAGAGGAACTGGCAGAAGTAAAGCTGTGAGGACGGGGCGTAAGTCGTGCTTGGGTAGCTCAGTTGGTAGAGCAATCGCCCGCGAAAGGCAAAGGTCCCGAGTTCGAGTCTCGGTCCGGCACACAGTTGTAATCTGCCAGGAAGTTTCATAGCTTTCTTTAAGGGTGACGGGCAACCGGAAATGGAGGGGTCCTGGGAACAAATTGGCTGGTCATTTAAGTCCTCATTTAAGTCCTTTTCTTCATTGACTGTTTCCGTACGAGATGAGCTGTTGCAAAGCGTAAAGGTGGAGGAACTTTTCCGGCAGTACCGGCAGTGTTTTCGCTCGTGTTTGACTTCATGTTTCGGTCCTCGGCCACATTCTTAGTCAGGGACAGTGTTGGGTTAATTTCTGGTGCGACCGTGACTTATCGTTCGCGACGGTTTTCTCGTGAAGACAGCGGAGATGTGTCCACGCAGCCAGCGTACTCCAGCCGACAGCATCTGCAATTAACTAGCTTTTTAGAATGAAACTTTCACTCTACAGCGGAGTGTGCACTGATATGAAACTTCCTAGCAGATTAAAACTGTGTGCCGGACAGAGACTCGAACTCGGGAACTTTGCCTTTCGCGGGCAAGTGCTCTACCGACTAAGCTATCCAAACACGACTCACGCCCCTTCTTCACAGCTTTAATTCTGCCAGTACCACGTCTCCTACCTTCCAAACTTCACAGAAGCTCTCCTGAGAACCTTGCAGAACTAGCACTCCTGGAAGAAAGGATATTGCATAGACATGGCTTAGCCACAGCCTGGGGGATGTTTCTAGAATGAAATTTTCACTCTACAGCGAATTGTGCGCTGATATGAACCTTCCTGGCAGATTAAAACTGATGTGCCGGACCGAGACTCGAACTCTGGACCTTTGCCTTTCGCTGGCAAGTGCTCTACCGACTGAGCTACCCAAGCACGAATCACGAGCACTTGCCCGCGAAAGGCAAAGGTCCCGAGTTCGAGTCTCGGTCCGGCACACAGTTTTAATCTGCCAGGAAGATTCAACTAGCTTTTAAGCTCGGTGGACGGCACCACTCTGTCCAGGCGAGGTAGGGAGGCATTTCTGTCCTTCCAGGGCGTGCTACAGGCAACAAAAAGAGAGGTTTAACCTCTGACCATAACTTCAAATAGTGTTTTGATACGCCATTCTGACAGTCCTCCTCTATGAACCAGCTAAACTTTGTTCATACTATTCCCGCCCGCAGCTTAGCCATTCGCGTCTTAGTTATCACATGACGCTGTAAGTTGTAAGCCGGCCGGAGTGGCCGAGCGTTTCTAGGCGCTACAGTCTGGCACCGCGCGACCGCTACGATCGCAGGTTCGAATCCTGCCTCGGGCATGGATGTGTGTGATGTCCTTAGGTTAGTTAGGTTTAAGTAGTTCTAAGTTCTAGGGGACTGATGACCTCAGAAGTTGAGTCCCATAGTGCTCAGAGCCATTTGAACCATTTTGTAAGTTGTAAATTTACGGAACGACAATAATGTCTGATTAGTCTTTTCTTTCAAATCTTTTCCTTCCTATGTGCTCTGTTGGTATTCATGCAGTCGCTTCGCTGTTTTACATTGCGGTTGAGATAAAAAAAAAAAAACTATGTGTCCACAAATTATTCGTGGTAATTATTTGAATCAAATTTTCCGGTAAGATACTTGGAAATATTAATTTTGAAGAAATTGTTACAGTTAGTATATAATTCAGTAACGCTGAAATAAAAATAAACAAATAGTGTCCCTGCCCCAAGCACATACTAATGAAATGGTATAACGAGTATTGAAATAATAGAAATTGTCGAGGAGCGAATAAGACTCGCACACTCAGGCTTCCGTAAATTATGTAGACAGTTATGTAGTTCATTCAGGCAATCGAGAAACCCGGAGATTTTTGCCTGTTATTGACACTGATATACGCATGATATTGTTCCGAGAGATTCCAAGAATGTCGAGACTGTTTTAGTTCCAAGTTTGAAGTCGTATAACAAACGACAAAAAAGTATTGTCTGGTGTTATGTTATTACAAATTAACCATTTTTCCCCTTTAATTGTACTGCGAAACTTTGCTTCTTGCCAAATTTCACGATTCTAGTTTGCGAGTATCAAAGTATGTGACATAAATGACCGTATCTTTTGATTTCATTGATTTCAAATATATGTATGCGAGATCAATTTCAACTTGATATGTCAACCCTTTTCTGAAAAAAGGGATCGTAACATACGAAGGAACAGACAGATAGTCGGATAACAAATGAAAAAAGTTTCTGTGTGATATAAATAAGAAATAACAATTTTCTGAGTTTTTCCTATGGTTGTGGTGTGAACCCTTGCTTCTTACGATGTTTCATGATTCTATGCCGTTGGGAAGTAGTCTACAATTCTTGATGAGTGACTTTGCTATCAAAATACGTGACGTAAATGGCCGTAGATTTTGGTTTCATTGACTTAGAACCTTACATTTACTACACAACCATGGGATATAGATGTCAGTATGTGACAAAAATTTCAACTTGATACATCTAACTGTTTGTGAGAAAAAGGGCTCCTAACAGACAGACAGACAGATAGTCTGATAACTAATTATATTCTTTTGTTGTGTGATATAATTACAGATTAACAATTTACGGATTTTTTTCATTTGGCAATGCTGTAAAACCTTGCCTCTTGCCAAATTTCATGATTCTAGACCAAAGTGAAGTACCCTCTCGATTTTGATGAGTGAGTTTGCGAGAATCAAAATATGTGGCATAAATGGCCGTATCTTTTGGCTGTATTGCCTCAGTTCACATTTATTACTCCGCCAAGGGGCCGTAGACTTCACTATGTGACACAAATTTCGACTTGGTCCGTCTGCCTGTTCCTGAGAAACAGAATTCTTAACAGACGGACAGACAGACAGACGGACAACGAAGTGATCCGATAACGGTTCCAGTTTTATCGGTTGTGTTACGGAACCCTAAAAATACATTTCCTAAGAACAACAAAATGTTGGGAATGAATAGAGAAAACTGGTGTGAGCTACTGGCTGACCATAGGTCAATGAAAACAAGTCCGCCGCGGGCTCCCCCTTCGGAGGTTGCAGTCCTCCCTCGGGCATGGGTGTGTGTGTTGCCCATAGCGTATATTAGTTTAAGTTAGATTAAGTAGTGTGTAAGTTTATGGACCGATGATCTAAGCAGTTTGGTCCCATAAGATGTAAAAAAATAAAATAAAATAAAACTACTCGCAGAGAGCCAGCGTATCAAATACGACACATGTAATAAAAGACGATTATGAGCAACTAAAATAAATTTTAATCAAACAATGTAAACTTCAGGTAGGTAATCATCAATGCGGGAAAAGACAGATTGCTACTTACCTAAAGAAGACACGTCAATAGTGCTTCATTCGAAGTTGCAATCAAGTCTTCGTATGAAGCACTAGTGTAACGACTGAATTCACGACATCCAGAGATTTATGGCTCTATACGGCATTTTAGTTTATTTGGAGAGATGCATATGGGGCCTGAAGATGGCATAATGAAATGCTGAAACTGGTACCCTTCAAAATAAAATAAAGTAACATCTTCAGTTACACGTCTGCTGGTGAGTTTTATTGACACTGGCAGGCAATTATTTACTGTGATCGCTGCTAGTCTCGGTCCAGTGGTGTGGGATGACATACAGTGTTGCAGGGGTTCGCAGAGCGCAGACGCAGATGTGAAGGGGTGACAATGTGCTCTGGTGCACAGTGTGGCGATTCTCCCCTATGGCGGTCAGACATTGATGGTCGGAGGACACCTGCCCTCACATTACCGTGTAGTCCAACATCGAGACACTGTCAGAGCCTTATGACCGACAAATCTGAGTATCGCATGATTCGAGTGGTCATCACAATGGAGACACGCAATGAAGCCCCTTTAAATCTGTCAGTTGCTAATAACACCATCTCAGACGTGTACTTGGCACCTCCATGCCCTTCGCAGTGATCACTCTACGTCTGACGCTGTTCATGTGCTTTTCAATACACTACCAGGACTGGTAATTGAACACGAACAATGCTGATGCACTCTGGTGGCTGTCTTACCTGTTGCAGAAAATTGCAACTCTAGTCATTTATGTAGCCACCAATGGTTTGTACGTGTACAAAGTTTCATTGACGTTGGAGCATGTGTTATGGACGTTTCCATCTAGCAGTGTTTTTTTATATTACATCTCTGTTATGAGTAGAGAAAGTCCTGAAAACCTGTCTTCCTGTGTTCCCGTTGTTAGTAAATATTATTATTTAATACTGGCTGGCAGAATTACTCACGATAAATAATAATTATTGTTACTAACGTTAATCTGCTAATAACCTTCAATCGTGTAGTCTAGTCTGCTATCCACACATACATCTATTCAATGATAGTGAAATAGCCACTTTACTTCAGCTGAATTTATCAAAAACTTTTACTTCTGTGAAATGATCTTACCGAGTTATTTACTGTGAGCATTACCAATTATGACTAATCGCACCCATGGAACTCTCCTGCCACTTTCAGGATTGTGTGATGCAGATATGTCGATTCAGAGCCATAGACTCCAACTGCACTGATGCATAGTGTTGGTAGACATTTGACGTCTCTAGTCCCCCCCCCCCGCTCCTCCCCCCCCCCCCTCCCCCCGCAACTATAATCAATTAATGCAACCTGGCCATCGGAAACAGATTACCCCCAAACTGTCTCTTCTTCTGTTCTTTTATATTTGTCTTAAGTTTTCAGCTTTTTACATGTGTTTTCATTTCTTCTAGATCTTCTCTTCCTCCCTTCGTATTCCGCTCCTGTTCCACTATTTTCCCCTGAGGGTTTCCTTTTGCCGTGTATCTCTGGTGCCTGATGTTCCGGCACACCCGCCAAACAGCAATGCCCTGCGGGTTGCCGTCGCACAAGACGCCTGCAGACGACACTGTTCGCGTTCAATGCGCCATCCGCTGCGGTATGGAGGGCGCCACGATCGTTGGACACAGCCGGCACTATTTCGCTTCCGTGAAGCTACGGGACGCCTCCGATTTCCTGGTATCACTACGCCGGGCGGCCTATATAGGACTGCCTCCTGTAGCTCTCCAGCAGACTGTGTTCCCGACACTGCCGCTGAGTAAAGCACGAGTCACCGACACAGCACTACCCGACGAAGGAAACGCCAGTGCACCGCCGATCATGACCACAACTAATTTCGACTTTGGAGAGTAATCGATGATGATAGACTGTGTGTTTTCTCTAGCACAATAGTAAAATTATATTCACTGAGAGAAGTATTCTTATCCGACAGGATTATATCTTGTGTTCTTTTGTAGAGATTCGATTTATGTTGTTAATGTTTTCTTGTCCCTTCCTTGGAGAAATAAATACTGTAGTTCAAGGCTACCTGGGAACTGCCTGCTTTGCGTGTTCACAATCCCACAGTGAGACACTTCACCTTCCTTTTTACATTCTTATCCTGTAATAAAGGGAGTCGCTACTGTAGTTTAACAGAATGAAAAATGGTTCAAATGGCTCTAAGCAATATGGGACTTAAAATGTGAGGTCATCAGTCCCCTAGACTTAGAACTACTCAAACCTAATTAACCTAAGGACATCACACATATCCATACCCGAGGCAGGATTCGAACCTGCAACCGTAGCAGCAGCGCGATTCCGGACTGAAGCACCTAGAACCGCTCGACCACACCGGCCGGCTAACAGAACGAATATGTAAAGTTGGTGAAATTATATTTTATGATATCCCAAGCATGTCCCATTACCATCAGAACTTCGTCAGTATAACTTTGCTGTCTACAGAGTTTCACGTCAGAGCCAGTGTCACTGCCGAGCAGTGTGTACAAAATACCATCGGCAGGAGTGCGTATCTATGTATCTTGCTGCTAAAGTAGCTACACATTATGCAATGTGTGCATTATGCAACAAATAATGTGGAAGTATGGATTAAACACGATGAAGATTGCATAAGCATTGTATTCATTATTTTAAATTGTGTTTCGTAGCACGTATCAGCCAATGAAAGCGTTTTAACGAAGAGTATATAGCTTTTCCAAATAATAAATATTTCTTCCCAACCAGCGTAATATTCTTCAGACCAATAAGCATCTTGTACTGCACACTTTCTAAAGCAGTCTGTGCTCTTTCTCGGGGTTCAATCTATCTCCGTACCAAATTTCATAGAAATCCGTTCAGCAGATTAATAGTGAGAACGTAAGAGACAGCGTTAGTTACTTTCGCATTTATTTGTCTGGATAAAACTTTCAATTATGATAGTTTATTTTGTGATCCGATTTGGATGAAATAAAACCTGTGTGGTTCCTCAAGCTACGCTCAAGTTACCTGCGAAAACCCCATGAAAATTCGTCTAGCAGTTTTGGAGAAGCGTGTTCAAACAGACAAACTGACAGACACACCAGTTTTACAGATTTTTTTATTAGTATAGCAGGTAGTTTGTAATTCTTTCCTAAGCTGTAAATACCAAAATATTCTTTTGGAAATTCACGATGTCGAAGTCTTATAGAACCAGTCAACACTTACGGAAGTTAAATTAATAATTCATACGTATTTAGTAATTACTAAAAGTACGTAGTAAATACAACTGAAATTGTCTTCTTCTTTGGTAAATAAAGTAGAAAGTATCATTTAATGAATATTCGTTACTTTCCGTAAAACATTTTCGCATGCTTTACTTACGGCGAAGAGTACAAAAGTAGGCCACGTAGCGAAATGTTTTAATTCATACCAGAAAAGTGAACTTCATTCGAAAATAGCCGAGAGGAGGCTGACCACATTTTTAAAGATATACATGACATACATTACTCATTAATTTAAATCATTATAAGATGATAATGGTTGCAGGAGATATGAAGCTTCAGTCCGCTTGCTGCGCTGAATGGCCGTCGATCACCTGAACATTCTATCCGCGATGTGATAAACTAACGTCGTGCCAAGTACTTGCGTATCTGTCAGCCACAGGCTGATCTCCACTACGTACGTGTAACGAGCAAACACGAATAAAACTATTTATGAAACTTCCTGGCAGATTAAAACTGTGTGCCCGACCGAGACTCGAACTCGGGTCCTTTGCCTTTCGAGGGCAAGTGCTCTACCAACTGAGCCACCGAAGCACGACTCACGCCCGGTACTCACAGCTTTACTTCTGCCAGTATCTCGTCTCCTACCTTCCAAACTTTAATCTGCCAGGAAGTTTCATATCAGCGCACACTCCGCTGCAGAGTGAAAATCTCATTCTGAAAACTGTTTATGTTACTATAAACACATTAGGATAACTGTACAGGGTGGTCGGAAACAGTCTGGAAAGCTTGTAAGAATTTGGCAGGTTAGGTTGTAATTGGGAATAATTATTAAGAAAAAAATTAGATACATGCCACCTTTCGCGACTTGATTAGCATTGTAGTTAGTTAGTCCGGCTGTTATGCAGTCAAATTCAAGCGGTCGCCCGATACACTTGTTTTCATAGCGTGGATGATAGCGCATGAGACCGCTCAGCCTTTGACTCAGGTTCGATCCTTACTACAGACCAACGAACAATTTTTGTATAGCTCTCTTGTCCAGTTTTAGGAAACCAAACAAAGAACAAGTCTGATGACATCGCCTCCGGAGGGCTACTTGAATTTGCCGACGCAATAACCTGATTTGCTAACTTCAGTGCCACTTAACTCGAAAACGGTGCAACATATCGACTTTTTTTAACAATTACTTCTCAGAATGTCGTACCTTGAAACTTCCTTACAACCATTTCACTCTGCTTCTGACCATGCTAAACACATATATCTTGTCGGCAGTGAAATGCTCTGTGATATTACACAACTTATGCATCACAATAAACCTGTTCTGCAATGCTTTACACACTGTTGATTGTGGAATTTCCAACTCTCGGGTTGCCAGACACACTGATTTTGTCGGACACTTCTCAAAAGGTCCGCCGTAAGTTGTCCACGTTGGCATCTGCAGCAGATGGGCGACCCGCCCCCATTTATGGAGAGCACTACCTATTTCTAGAAATAACGAATGCCAAACCAGAACAGTTGGTCTGGACACTGGTTTCCGTCCAAACCGTCATCGGAAGTTTTGTTCAAAATGGTTCAAATGGCTCTGAGCACTATGGGACTTAACTTCTGAGGTCATCAGTCCCCTAGAACTTAGAACTACTTAAACCTAACTAACCTAAGGACATCACACACACCCATGCCCTAGGCAGGCTTCGAACCTGCGACCGTAGCGGTCGCGCGGTTCCAGACTGTAGCGCCTAGAACCGCTCGGCCACCCCGGCCGGCGAAGTTTTGTTGCAGCTGGGTACCACCCTCCATTTCTGCGAAGCAGGCTACCCACTGAATTTTCCTATGTGGCGTCCTCATTTTTCGTCAGATCTGCGGCACCTAAAGAAAGGATACCTTTATAAGATCAGATGTTGAAAAACAGTTATTAAGTTTAAAGCTATAATGATAATTTATGGACACACATTAATACACCTTTCCGCCTCAAAATATGTAACTACATGCTGCGCCTCTAAGAGACATCGAAACGTCCAATACCCCAACTTCTACACAGTTTTGCCTAACCCCATCCTCAGAAGGGACGTGAAAGTGAACGTGCACGTGGCATAGGTTGGATTTTCACGTTGGGACGGATTACCTAGCACGAAATGCAGAAACATACATGTCAGATTTTGGATCCCTAGATATAGTCACGTAGATGCAAGATCATGTTCTATTTTACCAGCAGAAATCAGGAGGCGCCATACTGGATTACGTCTATCGCAACTAAAGCCCATATTTTGCGGTTATTATATTGTAACTTCCATCAATGTGTGGTGTTTCACATTGCGGATTCCACGACAACACGTCGTTTCTGTTGTAATTAAGGTACAGGGAACAGAATCTTCATTGTAAAAGGGTTTGATACTTTTAGTAGTGTAATGTACGTGTTGGAAAGTACACAGTTTTAAGTCACTGATAAACTGAAGGTTAATTGAAAACACGTAGATTTTGCAACAGTCTGTTATAATAAAGTGCCATTTGATGACATATCGGCGCTTAAAACCTTCGGAATATCGTAAGATCAAAGAAATAGACTTAAAATAGTATCTGTCAAATAGAGGGGCAGATTGTTATCTCGAAGGTTGCCGGTTAGAATATGGGTTTGTCCAATAAACTTTTATTTACCTTAATGTTTTCTAAACTATTGTGGGATTTACTTATTAATTTAACATACGTACGTTCTCTGTAACATCTTACACTGAAGAGCCAAACAAATTGGTACACCTGCCTAATGTCGTGTAGGGCCGCCGGAAGCACGCAGAAGTGCCATAAAACAACGTGGCATGGACTCGATTAATGTCCCCGATGAACAAAGTCAGGAAAATGCCTCAAACTGGCCTACACAAACAACCTAAACTGCTTTGTATGCGCGCCGCGCGCGATATGCTCAATGGTATTCATGAATGGAGAATTTGTTGGCCAGCGGAAGTTTTTAAACTAAGAAGAGAGTTTCTGGAGCCACTCTGTGGCAGTTGTGGACGTATCGGGTGTCGCATTGTCCTGCTGAAATTGCAAAAATCCGTCGGAACGCACATGGACATGAATGGATGCAGGTGATCAGACAGGATGCTTACGTACGTGTCACTTATCTATTGTATCTAGACATATAAGGTGTCCCATATCATTCCAACCGTACACGTCCCACACCATTACAGAGCCTTCATCAGCTTGAATAGTCCCCTGCCGACATGCAGGGTCCATGGATTCATGAGGTTGTCCTCATACCCATACTCATCCATCCACTCGATACAATTTTAAACGATACTCATTCGATCAGGCAACATATTCCCAGCCATCAACAGTCCAATGTAGGTGTTGACGGGACCAGGTGAGGCGTACTACTTTGTGTCGCGCAGTCATCAAGGGTAGACGAGTGGCCTTTGTCTCCGAAAGCCGATATCGTTGACGTTTCGGTGAATGGTTCGCACGCTGGCACTTGTTGATGGCCCAGGATTAAAACCTCCAGCAATTTGCGGAAGGGTTGTACTTGTGTCACGCTGAACGATTCTCTTCAGTTGTAGCTGGTTCCGTTCTTACAGATCTTTTACTAGATCCCTGATATTCACGGTACACTCGCGAAATGGTCGTCCGGGAAAATCCCCAATTCATCGCTACCTCTGAGATGCTGTGTCCCATCGTTCGTGCACCGATTATAACACCACGTCCAAACTCACTTAAATCTTGATAACCTGCCATTGTAGCAGCAGTAAACGATCTAACAACTGCGCGAGACACTTGTTGTCTTATATAGGCATTGCCGACCGCAGCGCCGTATTTTCCTGTTTAGATATCTTTGTATGTGAATACGCATGCCTATACCAGTTTCTTTTGCTTTTCAGAGTATGTAACGTATGTACAGGGTCTAAACGGTAACTGTTAATAACGTACCACAGTGATTTAGAGGAAGTCGTAACGAACAGCTTGATACAGACCACTTGTAACCGATCCGGTTTATCAGGTTAATCAGTCAGAATACGATTTTTTTAAAATTTCGTTATAACTGGTGGTTTAAACTTTGCAGTGGGGATAATGAAAGAAAAAACGCTTTTGTAAATTAGATTAAAAACAGCCAACCCGTTGCAAAGGATAAAGTAATCTTTACCTAGGTTTCGATAAGTTTAAACCTATCTTCTTCAGAAGTCGGCCTGAGGAAAATGAACATCGTGATTTATATGAAAGGTATACACATAAGTCAAGTTTTTTTTTTTTTGCTTTATTGTTATTTTAAAACCTGTACAACTCAGGTAGGCTGGCAGCGGCACACTACGCCGCTCTTCAGCCATAGCGTTTTACAAGAGTATAAAACATGGTGAATGACAATGAACAAAGTGACGGGCAAAAGAGAGAGGTCACAGAGACATAAAAAACACGGAGTCGTTCACATGTGACGATAACAACACTGAAAACACGTCGGCACGGCGCTCAAAACACTGATGAGTCCGACGGCACAAGTGAACGTAGGAGTGGGACGGCGGACACCAAAAACACTATACGACGTCACACACACGAGACACAAAAGGCGACGATCTCTGGCGCGCGAATGTTCACTATACGTGTGCGAGTCCGGGGACCTGCCAAGAGAGGAGGAGGAGGAAGGGGAGTGGGAGAGCGAGGGGGGAGAGCAGAGATGCCACGGGCAGGGGAGATAGGGGGGGGGAGGAAGGGGGAGAGGAAGCCCGGGGGAAGAGGGGGAAGGGAGGGGACAGGGAGACGGAAAAAGAAGGGAAGAGAAGAGAAGGGAGGGAGGGTGCCGAAAGGAAAGGACACGGGAAGTGGGGGGCGGGGCAGGGTCAAAGTTGATAGGAGGGGTAGATGGAGGGGACGAGGACATCATCAGGGAGAGGGAGCTGGCGGAAGCCACCTTGGGAGAGGGTATGGAGGGTGGAGAGATGGAGACCGGGTGGGACGTGAGAATACAGGCGCGGCAGCGGGCGGGGGTGGGAGAGGATCGGGAAAATGAGCGGGTGAGGAGGATCAAGTTTACGTGAGTTGTACAGGATACGGATCCTTTCAAATAAGTCAAGATTAGAGTTTAACATATATTAAGAGAATCTTGTGTTACAGAATATGAGAAGGATTTCTTGTACTTACAGTATTATATTAACATGGAGTAATACGTCATTGCCATTTTTACAAACATCTCCATAGCTCCATTAGTCAAAATCAAATATAGCCCTAAGAGTAGGGTTTGTCAGATAAATAAAAGTAAGTACATGGAAGTTGGAGAGCGCATAAGCAACTGAGTAAAATCGGCCTGCGTGGTAGCACTGCGACCAGGGCAGGTGGCGCTCAGGTCGCGTACTATGTGCCGATTGGGGTACTGAAGCAACATGTAAAATATAAATATTAATTGCGTCCTTAGATAGAGTGACAGTCATTAAAAGGAAAGCATTTAACATTCCCATTATGACAATGTGGGAGCCTTAGAAACAATAACGTAGAAACATATTTCAAAAAGGTAGGTGGCGCATCCGCCATGAGTTACATGCAGTGGCATATACAGCCAAAATAAAATTATATTACCATATTAGTGAAGCACATAGAACGTATATAAGTCAAAACTTTAAGAATAAACAGTAATGGCATCTTAAGACATAAATTATGAAAGCTGGTCCACAATCTAGTTAATATATATTCACTGGGATCCGAGGTTTTAGGATAAGCGAGAATTACATGAGGGCCAGTGTAGTGGCAGCTGTACATCATGAGTAAATCACATTGCATAAAAGGTAGTGAGCTTAGAGATATAAAAATGCATTATAGCTTCCTGAGGAAATAGACAACTGAGGTTATCAACATTAATGTTATGAATTAAATAGTACGGGTTTAAAGCCTTCAAAAAATTGTCTACAGGCAAGGTTCAACTGACCGTCTTTGAGCTCTGGATGTTTAAAAATAAATTTTGTAAATATTATACAAAACTTAAGTACGTTTACAGTTAGAGCTAAACTTGACACTTACAACCACATTAGTCCCATAGTAAGAAATCCAGAGGAACAAAACGTTAATTGTTAATTGTATGTTGTTAAAATTCAAAAAAATTTGAGGAAAAATATACAGAAACGACACATTTATGGTATGTACGTGGAAGAACAAGGTATTTTTAATATTCAAGGACGATATTCGCGAGGAAAGGAAGTGAGCTTCCAGCGATTCATACCGAATAAACCGCTGGCGTTAGAGGACGTTATGATATCAAAAGCCCGGTGTAGCTTAGGGGCTTTTGTAGGCCAATTTTTCTTCTTATCAGACATTCTATGTAACTCGTTAGGTCAGGAAAATTTTTTATTGCAGCGTTGTGCACTACATTTTCTGATAAAGACAGCCTAATAAGGCTATTATAATTCCGTACATCATTGTTCCTCTTAGGCTGTATTGTTTTTATAACAAAATTCACGATGAACCAAAACATTATGACCACCTGCTCAATAGCTTGTTCATCCATCTGATTCTGCGTATCAGGGATCCGACAGTTTGTTGGTAGGTTTGTGGAAGTATTTGGCTTTATATATCTACTCACAGGGCATGTAGTTTGCGTAAATAATGGGCCTCTGATTTGCCTACGCGGTGATTGCGTCCGGAAATGACCCAGATGGATTCCATAGGATTTACATCGCGCTGATTTGGCCGGGGAGACATCAACGTGAGTCACTATAATGCTGCACGGTTCTGGCTCCGAGACACGGGAATTATACTGCTGGAAGGTGACATCGCCAACGGGGAAGACATGAAGCATGAAGCACGAAGGGATTCAGGTGATTCGCAGCTGTCAGCCTGTCCTCGGTTACTACCACAGATCCCATACACGCGCAGGAGAATGTCTCCCACAGCATAATGCAGCTCTCACTAGCTTGAGCCCGTGGCGTCCTGCACGTTTCGAGCTGTAGTTCATCTCGATGACAGCGTTTGTGGAGACGACGTGCGACCTACTGCAGCAAAATGTGATTCACCCGAAGGAGCCGAGACATTTCCGTTGATTGACGATCGAATCCCGATGGTCCCGTGTCCACTGTAGTCGTAACTGACGATGTACGAGGGGGGACCCAAAAGTAAGCGGAATCGTAATGCTGCATATCGTGTACCTGTAGTAGCAGTTTGCGCCGCCAGAAGGTTGTAGTAGGAGCTCTCCTGAGTCATTCTGCCACGCGGCGCCACCCAGCAGTGAGAAGTGTGGCTTCTTTGTCACTTCTTTGAGTGTGCGTTAAGTGCAGACGTGACACGAGGATATGGCTAGTTCTTACAATTAACGTGTGGCAGTGAAGTTTTATTTCTTGCTCGGCAAGAACGCAGCAGAAACTGTTGCGACGATTCGGACAGCCTACAAAGACCATGCTCTTAGTAAAACGCAAGTGTGCGAATGGTTTTCTCGGTTTAAAAAGGGAGAAACGGTCAATCTTCAGCTGCTCGAAGCGAAGACAACATCGACAAAATCCGTGATCTCATCAGTGAAGTTCAACGCAGGACAATCGACCGACTCGAGAACTTGTCCAGGTTTTCCTGGAGCTCAATTCAGCGCATCTTGACCATCGATTTGGGGATGCGAAGAGTGGCAGCAAAATTCGTGCGGAAGCTTGTGAGATCAAAGGGATCGTAGCGTTCAAGCCTGTCTCGAAATGAAGGACGCGTTCAAAGATGATCCACGTTTTTTCAACAAAATCATTACTGATGCTATGGGTACGATCCAGAAAGTAAACAACAGTCATCACAATGGAAGTCACCTGGCTCACCTCGACCTAAAATGCTCGACAAGTGGAATCGAATGTGGAAACGATGTTGATCTGCTTTTTTGACATCAAGTGGATCGTACACTCTGAATTTGTCCCTGAAAACCAGACAGTAAACCAACAATTCTATTTGGAGGTTATGAAACGGCTTCGCAGAAGTTTGTCGCGAAAACGTCCGGCTTTGTGGGATTCTGAGGTGTGGTTCCTGCATCACGACAACGCTCCCGTGCACACGGCTCTCAGGGTCCGCCAGTTTTTGGTCTCAACTACCTTGATCCACGCGACCTATTTGCCGGATTTAGCACCCTCGGACTTCTTCCTATTCCCGAGGATGAAAAGAGACTTGAGAGGGAAGCGTTTTTCGGATGTGGAAGATGTAAAACGCAATGTCATGAAAGTGCTAGCAGGTATCAAAGAGGACGAATTTAAAAGGTGATTTGAACACTGGAATGAACGTTTGGACAAGTTTATTAATGCTAATGGAGATTACTTCGAAGGAGATTAAGGTTGTATTTGAAAACAATAAAGAATATGCTTTCTAGAAAGAAATTTCGTTTATTTTTGGGTCCCCCCTCGTATTTGGGTCAACATATGAGCACGTAGAGGTGGTCTGCAACAGAGCTCCATGTTCAACAATGTACGGTGAACGCCGTGTTCTCAAACATTTGTGCGTGCACCAGAATTGCTCTTTCGGCAGTGATTCTACGCATTACCATCTATCCTACTTTATAGAGCAGACAAACCTCCGAAAACCCCGTTCTGTGAAGAGTCTTGGACGTCCAACCATTTACAGCCTAGCGGTAGTTTCACTGTCCTCTTTCCGTAGATGCTCGCAACAGTAGCACGTGAACATTCGACCGGCTTCGTTGTTTTCGAGATACATCTCCACAGAGTCTGCGTAATAATGATCTGCCTGTTGTCAAAATCGCCTGTTTTAAAGGATTTCCCCATTTGCAGCCCTTGTCTTCGGTAGAGTGATCCACCGTGTGTGTCTGCTCAGCCTACATACTTTCGTTACCGCGTCACGTGCCCGCACCCAACATCGTGGTGGGCGGTGGTCATAATGTTTTGATTAATCAGTGTAAATATAGTGTGAAGCAGAAGTCAAAATGCCTAACTCCTTGAAGTATACAAGATGACTGTAGAGGAGTACTGCATATTATTCTTACGACATGTTTATGAGCAATGAAAACTTTCTTTCTTAAAATGATGAAACGCTCACTTATTGATTTGTGTGTACGCATATTTGCAAATGATTTAAAGTGGCTGAAGTGAGTTGCTGCAGGAGCTAAAAATATGTTTTCCGCACTGAATTACCATCAATGTGGACACCTAAAATTTTTGCTGTTTCTTGTCCTAGATGCTGTCTTTGTGTTAAATTTGTCATTGGTAGTACCTCTCGATGTGCAGAACTGAATATATTTTCCTTAGAAATTGCGTGTGAAATCATTTGCAGAGAACCAGTCAACTATGCTTTCAAATAAAATGGCAGTATCTGTTCCAGGTATTTATTTTAAAGAAAATACCTGTAAAAGAGAATGCCCTTTTATTTTATAGCTGGATTACATTTGCTGAACAATACCAGAAATTTAATGGAGAAAAATCACTCAATTATATTTTAAAGAGCATAATTTTCGAATTGTTGTTTTGTTGTATGTATATCTGGGTTGATTACAACATTACTACTAATTGCATAAACAGCTATTTCTACTTGCTGTATATTAGGTGGAAAGTTGTTTACATCCATGAGAACAATAGTAGACCTATGACTGCCCCTTGTGGAACCCAATAAGTGATTTCTCCCTAGTCAGAAATATCTACTGTGGGTAGATTGGTTCAATCATTTAGTACAGCTTTATGCATTCTGTTTGTTAGCTATGATGTTATCCACACGTTGACTAGAGCATCAGTTCCATAAAACTTCAGTTTATCTAGGTGAATATTGTGATTCACACAGTGAAATGCCTTAGATATAACACAGAACGACGGCTTAAGATGTTCCAGCGGTAACGTGCGTATAGCACTGAGCTCTTGCGCTGAAAAACGAGAGTTAATGACGTCGTCAACGTTACTGGACGTGTCCGCGACCAGTACCGCCGCCTGGTTCGCCAAAGCTGACAAAGTTGGGCTGTGGGCCGCGCGGAGCGGGTTGCTCTGCCCTGGTCGATAAGTAATTTGCGTCGAGGTCAGAATAGACTGAGAGACCCTGCTGGCCGGCAGGGGACGTGGCAGTGGATCGCCGGCGGTTGTTTTCCGCCGTGGCCACCTGCTCCTGCCGCTGCCGGCGGGTGAGAAAAACAGCGCCATTTCTCCAAGTCGCCTGAGGGAGAGCGATGGGCGTTCTCCCGCCAAGCCTCGTCTGCGATCTGGTCAGCGGGAGATGGAGTTGTCTGTTATCGAACTGTGCCAGCTGACTGATAGCTGCCCACTGCATTAAAGAAGACTACTTCTGTCTACTCCAGGGAGCTTAATGACTGCAGACTTAATTGTAAACCTCAAAACATACAGAGTGGCATTTGTGGACTGTGGCTGTAATCTCTTATGTCCCGACTGCCTGACTGACTCACTAAATCATAGTCGTCCAGCCCAAACCATTAGGGATTGAAATTAGCAGAGAGATCTCATACTGCCAGCGTCGTTTAAGAAAGGGCTTTTCGAATTTCCACCTTTAAGTGGACATGCTCGTCAAAATGACCAAAAATTTGAAAAAAAATTTCTTGGTCTATAGAAAAGAGCATTTCATGTTGATTTTAAAAATGTATCGTTTATGGATAGTATCATTTTCTGTTCGCTCTAAAATTGAGGTTTAACATAATGTTGCCCAGGGGCAACGCCCATCTGTCTGTTTGAAGTGTGTCAGAATAGGTGATGCGTTATTTTTCTTCCGTTTTTTCCCTCGTTAGTTATGCATCGTTAACACAGATGTATTCTAGAAGGCACTGACTCCCAGAACCAAAGTACAGGCATGTCTAGAAGGCTATGGTTCGAATGTAAACAAATATCTGAGAATATGTGATTTTCGCAAGACCGCTACGGTCGCAGGTTCGAATCCTGCCTCGGGCATGGATGTTTGTGATGTCCTTAGGTTAGTTAGGTTTAACTAGTTCTAAGTTCTAGGGGACTAATGACCTCAGCAGTTGAGTCCCATAGTGCTCAGAGCCAATATGTGATTTCGGTATCGCATACAAAAGGGGTTTTGTAGTAATTGTGTGTTGTTTTGTTTTTGTGTGTGTGTTTTCTGTGCTACAAATGCCGACAGTAAAGACATTGAGCCCCAAATGAAAGTTTCGCCACAACCATTTCCAAACACAACCGAATAATACACATCAGTTGCTTCAAAAGTCGCCCGTGGAAACTATGTCTACAGGCAGTGGTTCTAGATTTAAACTTTCGCTTTCTGACTGTAACAAGAACAAGCCTAGTAGTATTGTGAGCAGCAATAACGATGGAAATGCTATTGTGAACCTAAATATGCTGCCAAGACTTCTGAAGAGTACAATGAAATGTAGGTACTGCAGTTCCGAAGATACACTACTCGCCATTAAAATTACTACACCAAGAAGAAATGCAGACGATAAACGGGTATTCACTGGACAAATATATTATACTAGAACTGAGATGTGATTACATTTTCACGCAATTTGGGTGCATAGGTCCTGAAAAATCAGTACCCAGAACAACCACCTCTGGCCGTAATAACGGCCTTGATACGTCTGGGCATTGAGTCAAACACAGCTTGGATGGCGTGTACAGGTACAGCTGCCCATGCAGCTTCAACACGATACCACAGTTCATCAAGAGTAGTGACTGGCGTATTGTGACGAGCCAGTTGCTCCGCCACTATTGACCAGACGTTTTCAATTGGTGAGACATCTGGAGAATGTGCTGGCCTGGGCAGCAGTCGAACATTTTCTGTATCCAGAAAGTCTCGAACAGGACCTGCAACATGTGGTCGTGCATTATCCTCCTGAAATGTAGGGTTTCGCAGGGATCGAATGAAGGGTAGGGCCACGGGTCGTAACTCATCTGAAATGTAACGTCCACTGTTCAAAATACCGTCAATGCGAACAAGAGGTGACCGTGACGTGTAACCAATGGCACCCCATACCATCACGCAGGGTGATACGCCAGTATGGCGATGACGAATACACGCTTCCAATGTGCGTTCACCGCGATGTCGCCAAACACGGATGCGACCATCATGATGCTGAAGACAGAACCTGGATTCATCCGAAAAAATGTCGTTTTGCCATTCGTGCACCCAGGTACGTCGTTGAGTACACCATCGCAGGCGCTCCGGTCTGTGATGTAGCATCAAGGGTAATCGCAGCCATGGTCTCCGAGCTGATAGTGCATGCTGCTGCAAACGTCGTCGAACTGTTCGTGCAGATGGTTGTTGTCTTGCAAAAGTCCCCATCTGTAGAATCAGGGATCGAGACGAGGCTGCACGCTCCGTTACAGCCATGCGGGTAAGATGCCTGTCATCTAGACTGCTAGTGATATGAGACCTTTGGGATCCAGCACGGCGTTCCGTATTGCCCTCCTGAACCCACCGATTCCATATTCAGCTAACAGTCATTGGATCTCGACCAACGCGAGCAGAAATGTCGCGATACAATAAACTGCTATCGCGATGGGCTACAATGTGACCTTTTTAAAAGTCGGAAACGTGATGGTACGCATTTCTCCTCCTTACACGAGGCATCACAAGAACGTTTCACCAGGTCAACTGCTGTTTGTGTATGAGAAATCGGTTGGAAACTTTCCTCATGTCAGCACGTTGTAGGCGTCGCCACCGGCGCCAACCTTGTGTGAACGTTCTGAAAAGCTAATCATTTGCATATCACAGCATCTTCTTCCTGTCGGTTAAATTTCGCGTCTGTAGCACGTCATCTTCATGGTGTAGCAATTTTAATGGCCAGTAGTGTAGTATTGTCGTTTCTGAGGACATTTCAGAGAGGAGGGGTCTCTCAAGTCGGCTAGTGATTGTCTGTAACTCCTGTATGATCGATAGTGATATTATGACATCGCCAGTAACTGATAGTCGACATTACAGTGTAAATATTGAGTTTGCTTATGCAGTGCGATGTATTGTATTGGAAGGAGGAGGAGAGCTGCCCAGACTTCCTGTGCGGTGATGGATTTGCCTCCACATCCACTGGGGTTTGGCAGATACAAAAAATTAATACATAATGCCTTATGTCGTGTAAGTGAACATTCAATGAAAAGGGCAGAAGACGAAGCAGTAGCCTTGTCTGAGAATGCAGACATTGTAGCAGCATTTGATGGATCTTGGCTCCGAGAGGTCATACGTCTCTGAATGGGGCTGTAACTGCCACATTTACTGAAACTGGTAAGATACTAGATTATGAATGTCTAACAAAGCACTGTCGTGGTTGTTCAAGTAATTTATTGGCACCAATGTTTGTGTAAAGAACTTTTATGGCCCGAGTGGAAACATGGAAACGAGAAGAGTTCTAAACATTGTTAGAAGATCAGAGGTCAGTCGTGGTTTGAGGTATGTAGGCTACGTTGGGGATGGGGACTGTAAAGGACGCACTACTGTTGTTAATAACAGACCATGTGGGGACACTCTGAATGTTTTGGGCATGTACAAAAAAGAATGGGAGATCGGCTGAGAAAATTATGTAAAGACTTCAGTGGAAAAAAACTGCCAGACAGAAAACACATATGTGGTCCAGATCGTCTTACAAAAAGTGAAACTGATTCTTTGACTCAATATTATGGACTAGCAATAAGGAGAAATATAGGAGATTTGGAGAATATGAGACGAGCTGTTTGGGCAACATGGTTTCACAGAGTGTCAACAGATGAAACCCCACAGCATGGTTTGTGTCAAAAACGGGAAGATTCGTGGTGCAGGTACTGGTTGAGCAATGCTACAGGCATATAATATATCCACAAGCATTCCTTACCACTTGCTGTAATGGAGGCAAATAGGCCTGTATACAGGGTGTTACAAAAAGGTACGGCCAAACTTTCAGGAAACATTCCTCACACACAAATAAAGAAAAGATGTTACGTGGGCATGTGTCCGGAAACGCTTAATTTCCATGTTAGAGCTCATTTTAGTTTGTTCTTCCACCCACGCTCAATGGAGCACGTTATCATGATTTCATACGGGATACTCTATCGGCGCTGCTAGAACATGTGCCTTTACAAGTGCGACACAACTTGTGGTTCATGCACATTTCAGTCAAAGTGTTCGTACGCTTCTCAACAACAGATTCGGTGACCGATGGATTGGTAGAGGCGGACCAATTCCATGGCCTCCACGCTCTCCTGACCTCAACCCTCTTGACTTACATTTATGGGGGCATTTGAAAGCTCTTGTCTACGCAACCCCGGTACCAAATGTAGAGACTCTTCGTGCTCGTATTGTGGACGACTGTGATACAATACGCCATTCTTCAGGGCTGCATCAGCGCATCAGGGATTCCATGCGACGGAGCGTGGATGCATGTATCCTCGCTAACAGAGGACATTTTGAACATTTCCTGTAACAAAGTGTTTGAATTCACGCTGGTACGTTCTGTTTCTGTGTGTTTCCATTCCATAATTAACGTGATTTGAAGAGAAGTAATAAAATGAGCTCTATCATGGAAAGTAAGCGTTTCTGGCCACACGTCCACATAACATATTTTCTTTCTTTGTGTCTGAGGAATGTTTCCTGAATGTTTGGCCGTACCTTTTTGTAACACCCTGTATAAGGATTTGGCAAACAAAAATCTACTTAGGAAAAGTATGCATGGTCTCTCTCAGAATGCAAATGAAAGCTTCAACAGCTATATACGGGGCAGAATACCCAAAACTGTATTTGTTGGGCTGACAGTGCCGAAGATTGATGTAAAGGATGCAATAATAACGTTCAATGATGGTGCAATTTCAAGGATCAATGTTATGAAGAAATTGAACATCCCAATGGGAAGGCATATGGCTTCAGCTCTGTTATTGATAAGCGGCGGGTAGTCGAAGCAGAGACAGCTGCAGAAGCTGCTACCAAGGAGTCAAGGATAAAAAAAAGAATGAAGAGGAAAAGTATAGAGGATAAGGAAACAGGAGGACAGCTGGAGTATGCAACTGGAATTTTCTAAACAAGTATAGTAGTAAGTTAATAAATCTGTAAATCTTCTTTTGTGATTTACCGAAAACTTGAATTTTTATCATTAATTTACGCTTTTCTCCTAAATGACTGAAGTTAAACTCACAAAAATTGGTACAGATATTTAGAATGTGCTCATCTACCTACATTACCTACATTGCCCACTATTTCCTGAAAAATTTATAGCATGATGATGATGTCGATGATATTTGAGCTACATTTTTAAATATTTTTGTTGTAGTAAAATAAATTACTTGTCTTTTTCACAGATCAGCATCAGGGAAGGAAATTAGAGGCATAAAACACTTACATGGCTGTTATCTGTACTCTGAGTCTTTTTCCAAGCTGCGCAACCAGTGGTTCCAAAGAAAATGGTACCGCAGTGAAATAGTGTTCCGTTTTTTATATTATTGTAATTTTTGTTGTCAGTAACTAAATATAATAAACATCTAAATGATTTTTTGGGAAATGCTTTGAATAATGACCCTAATTGTGTATACGGATTTTGAGCTAACTCTTGTTTATAAATCAGTTGCACTATGAGGGTGAAGATAATGAATTCTAAAAATTCTGCCCGTTCAGGGGCATGTCCCCTTAATGGAGAGAAGTAGGAGGTGATAAGTTATTTGAAAACACGTCGCTATTAATGCAATTTTGAAGCAAGAGCTACGAAAATTGGTATTTAGTTTCTGAGTCAGAAAAAAGAAATATGTATTTCACCATTTTTAGAAGTTTAACCACTGTGTGGGTAAAATAGAGTGTTAAAGATTTTTTAAAAGGAAACTTTATTAAAACGTCTTTCAGTGTTTTTGGAAATTCAGACCCTAAAGAGATGTTTTATGAAATATTTCCCTATGAAAGTATTTTTTAAACTAAATCTGTGAGAATTTGAGTTTGGTTCTTGGTTAGAAAGAAAAATTACGTATTTCACTGTTTTCGGAAACCAAAACCCTATGGGGGTGGAATCGGGAATGAAAGATTTTCTGGAAATATTTCATAATAAAATCATTTATGAAGGTAAATCAATGAATATTTGTATTTGGTTTCTCCGTTAGAAATTTAAAAAAAAGTACGCATTTCACTGCTTTTGGACAGACAACGTCTAATGGGGTCAAACAGGGACTGGAATGTGCACACATCAAAAAAGTTTTACATCACCCCGGTTCCCAGAACTCCTGAAGACAGACGTTGACTACTGACTGTGGACACAGTATCACAGGCACAGTCTCTTTGACTCTTCAGACATGTCACAGAATCTCCCCTCTCCCCTCCCCCCAAAGACAAAAGATGTAAACAACCATGTATGAGCAGCGCCAATTAGACGGAGGGGTTCCGACAGCCGATCAGTTCCAGTCATTCCACCAGAAATCTGTAGTTCAGGCATGCCTAGACAGTCAATACCGCGGTTCGATCGCGTCTGCACTGTTACTTTGTGCCAGGAAGGACTTTCAACAAGGGATGTGTCCAGGTGTCTCGGAGTGAACCAAAGCGATGTTGTTCGGACCCGGAGGAGACACAGAGAGACAGGGACTGTCGATGACATGCCCCGCTTGGGCCGACCAAGGGCTACTACTGCAGTGGATGACCGCTATCTACGGATTATGGCTAGGAGAAGCCCTGACAGCAACGCCACCATTTTAATAATGCTTTTCGTGCAGACACAGGACGTCATTTTACGACTCACACTGTGCGTAATAGGCTGCATGATGAGCAAATTCACTCCCAATGACAACGGCGAGGTCCATCTTTGCAACCACGACAACATGCAGTGCGGTACAGATGGGCCCAAAACCATGCCGAATGGACCGCTCAGGATTGGCATCACGTTCTGTTCATCGGTGAGTGTCGCATATGCCTTCAACCAGACAGTCATCGGAGAGGTGTTTAGAGGCAACCCGGTCAGGCTGAATGGCTTAGACACAATGTTCAGCGAGTGCAGCAAGGTGGAGGTTCCCTGCTGTTTTGGGATGGCATTATGTGGGGCCGACGTACGCCGCTGGTGGTCATGGCAGGCGCCGTAACAGCTGTACGATACGCAAATGCCATCCCCTGACCGATAGTGCAACCATATCGGCACCGTATTGGCGAGGCATGCGTCTTAATGGACGACAATTCGCGCCCCCATCGTGCACATCTTGTGAATGACTTCGCTCGATTAGAGTGGCCAGCATGTTCTCCAGACATGAACCCTATCGCCATGCCTGGGATAGATTGAGAAGGGCAGTTTACGGATGACGTGACACACCAACCACTCGGAGGGATCTACGCCAATTTTAAAAAGTGAGCTAATTGTTCGACCTTGGAGGCACAATATGTGCTACAACTGTTCCATGAGCACTGCGACAGGAGTAGGAAATGTCGTGAGATTACGCTTGACTGTGGAAATGATCATCCACATCTGTATGGCAACTTCTTATGGTGTGATGAAGTGGTATTTCATGTGGGAAGTTTTGTGAAACGTCGTAGTTATCATATTAGTCAAAACTGGATCTAAATGTAACGGTTGAATAAATGCAACTAAGACCAAGGGTAAGGATCAGGTGTGGAATGACATGAAGCAGTCATTGGCCCATACATGCTACGCAACACCATGTATGTTGGATGACACATGGAGTTGCTTTGAACGTATATGTGCCATGTGATTCACGAATGGGAAAAAGGAAGCGAATTGCTGCTGATCCAACGTGAAGCACTAACCCATTACGCAACTCCAGTGAGAGAATGGCTTGATAACAATTTCTCGAGCAGCTGGAATGTCTCTTGGGAACCGACAGAGTGGCTTGTATGCAGTCCTGATCTTCCTTTGGGATTGGGCTCAGGAACAAGCGTAGTAGTTAAAACCAGTCTTGAACAAAACATCTATGGAATGTTTGCAAACGTTCCAGTTGAGATGCTAAGAAAACTGTTGGTCCAGTTCCTAATAGACCCAAGATTTGTGCGACAAATGAAGGTCCACACGTTGAAATATAACTTTATTACGAAATGGAACACCCTAAAAGGTATTGAATGGAAATAAAACTACGATAAATTGTATAAGTGTGTCAACCGTTGAAAATTGAAAATTGAAGATTATGTACCAATCAAATCTCATGTCAAGTCTAAAATGGTAAATGCCGAACTAAAGAAGATGTATACACTGGTCCATTGAAAATTTTGTAAAATCGACATCCGAATGCTTATCACTTGATTAATCCAAAACGTAGGAAATTTATTGGGCTTAGGAATGTTACTTCCTTGAAACCTCACAAATAGAAGGGTAGAGATGACTCACAAAGAAAAAAGGTTTTTCACCGTGCTTATTAAATATTGAAAAATAAATTTATGGATTATCAGATTTATGTACATATATTTATTTTCATAATTTTACTTGAGATACGTCAACTTTTTATGATGATGTAAAATGAATTCCCAGAGGAGCATAATAATTTGTACATTATATGCCTAAGGAGACGAAGACCTTCAGCTGTTGTAGCACTGTTTTATTCTCATTTTCTGAGCAGCAGCATCTTTCTCTGTTTTCCAGTCTATGGCTGTTATATCTTCCATCCTTACTATCTCTCTTCCTTATGACGTTTCTGCTGTAAATAATACGTTGTAAAGTTATGTGATTACTTAGTTACATGACCTTATCTTTGAGAGCAAGAGTAATATTAGATTGACATAAAATGAAGTCGCGGCTAAAATTTCGACGCTATCGTACACCATAGAGTGCCCAGTGTCATTAGAGCGCTCTCGGCTACCGCAGATTTATTAGGTTGTAAGAGCCGCGGGTACTTCGGTGCTCTGTGAATCTGTCCTGGATAGTACGTGTCGTCTGTCCGATGCATGAAGGGCCCCACTCACAGGGGATCTTGTTAGCCCTAGGCTTACGAAGCACCAAATCATCTTTAACGGTGCCCAGAAGTGTTGTTGTCTTTGGTGGAGGGCGAAAAATCACTTTCACTTCATGGTTACTGAGGATCCGTCATATTTTTGACGTAAGGCAGAAAAGCCATCGATTTAAAACTTTCCTTGTCTTCTTCTGATTTTTTTATACCACAGTTGGTTTCATTTGTAGCGCCTTATGTATCTGCTGTTGTGAGTGCCCGTTGGCTTCAAAAACTCTTCTCAGGTGTAAAATCTCGTCCTTCAGACTGCTCTCGTCAGCACTGACATGTGATCTGTGTACTAGAGTTCTGAGAACAATAATCGTCTGTAAAGGATTGTGGAAGGATGGTGACAGGTTTTGCGCGTAAATATAAATCCGTATGGGTCGGTTTTCGATAAACCGTGTGTCCCAAGGGGCTATCATCTTTACGCCGTACCAGCACATCCAAAAATGGAAGGCATCCATCATTTTCGATTTCCATCGTGAACTGAATTTGTTCGTGGATGGAGTTCAGATGATCTAAAAATCCTTTTAACTTGTCTTCATCGTGGGGCCACACTACAAACATGTCGTCAACATACCAGCAAAACACTGTGGGCTTCAAGCTTGCAGATTCCAGCGCCTTCTCCTCGAAGTTCTCCATAAAAATTTGGCCACCCAAGGCGACACCGTCAGGCTGTTCATAAAATTCGTTATTGAATAAAAATATGTCGAGGTCAAAACGTTTTCAAATAAAGCTGAAATCTCTTTATCTAAACTTTTTCCAGTGAGAAACAGTGATTGCGAAAGATGAACAACGACGCTACATCGAAACTGACAAACATATCACAATTGCTCAGATTGAGTGATTTCAGTTTGCCAATGAAGTCCACAGAGTTACGTATATGATGAGCGCATTTTCATACCAAGAGGCCTTAATAACGATGCTAAGCGTTTGGCACTGTCATAGGTTGGAGAGACAATGTTACTCACTATCGGACGCCTCGACTTCATCCTTCTGGGAGTCAGTAGTGAAGGAAGAAACTGAAATTCGCTTGGCGACGAATTTAATTAACAGAGATAGCGGCTTCAGCTTGGACAAATCTTGGAATCCGGCAATTTCTGTAATAAAATCACAAAGACGTCACGACGGTTCAGCTCGCAGTGATACATCGATATCGCCGTTTGGATCGACTGCGCAGCCACAGATCTAATTCCATGCATATGCCATACGCCTTTGCCACCGATTAACGTCTCTGGCGCCTTGTGTAGCTATGGCCACATGCGCAGTGGTTCGGTCCTCGGGTTTAAAAGGACGGAGCAAGTGCTGGAGCGTCAGTCGGCTCACTCTGAAGATGGCTGGACGATATTCAGCACAAATATAAGAAGAAGAAGTCAAATTTATGCAGCTGTACGCCCGAAATTTTATCTGTCAGTACTTGCGCTGCGAAAATATGAAGATGCACGATATTAGAATACGTAAACTTGTTTTGTCATTTTGGAGATGGGCAGGTCTTGATACATTGCTGACTTGAAGTCAGCGCATGAATTATGATAGAAGAGCCAAAATCGGACTATTAACTAAAGCTTTGAGATAAAGTTTGTCGTATGATAATAACTTTGATTTATTGTCCTAATGACACAGGGTTGCCCATAATTATGTATATGATGTTTGACTGACTGTAGTATTAACTTTGATTTATTGTCCTAATGATACAGGGTGGCCTATAATCATGTATATGATCTTTGACTGTTTGTAGTATTTGTAATTCTGTACAAAAAGTTCCGATATAGTAACACTGTTTAGCCCCAGAGTGGGGATAATGGTTACTGGACTTAGAGCCATTAGTGTGTACCAGAAGACATAGCGAAATGGTGGTTTCTGGACCAGTGTGTGTACTATGTGCGTTTTTATTCTACAACAAACAACTGCGCAGTGGTGAGATGCAGGATGGCAGTCGATTTTGGAGGAAATGGCCCATCTGTGTTAAGAATAAATTTGACGCTACTGGTAATATTTTGCACGCAAAGGTAAAGGATAGGCCGTGGAGTGCGCAAACAGCTTCTACCAGACATCATGTGTTGGAAGCAGTTAACCCTTGGGAAACCAATATCTCAAAGGCTTAAGTCTAGTGTGTTGAACATTTCACGCAGTATACTGCAGAGAATAATGAAGGACCTGAAATTAAAGCCATACCAGTGCAAGAGTAGCTGAACAAAACATCTCCAAAACACTGTTTCAGTCGATATGAGTCTGTGGAGTGGCCTGCTCACTCTCCTCATTTGACACCACACGACGTTTTCTTGAGGAGCGTTTTAAAGGATGAAGTGTATCAAGATAACATACATAATTTGGCTGAACTCTGGGAAGCTATCACAGAAGAGATCCACAGGATATCAGTATGGGTCTCTCAAATAGCTTGTGACAACACTGCTCTTAGTCTCCAAACAGGTATCGATTTGGGTGGTGGGCTGGTGAACCATACCACAGTGGACACAGATCAAAATTCTTGTAAGGGAAGGTATGAATGTAATGTATTCATTTGCAATTTTATATTTATATAGTGTTGCTAGTTTATTTACTGCAGTCTTTGAAATATCATATTCCAAATTATGAGAGACCCTATATTAAGTAGTAAATGACATGTAGGTAAGTAAACTGATTTTTAGATCATATTGATGGGCGAAACACTTACAATGATAAAAAACATGTTCTGAATGATAGTTGAGTGAGATATGTGTACTGAAATTGGCTGTAGTTGAACTGTGAATACACAGTTCACAGAATGACCTATTGTATGAAGTTAATGGGTTTAAGAATACATTGAAATGATGTATTGAAGTAGAGTCTTGGTGTGCAGCTGAAGAGATACTGAGAGTACATACATTGTTGATGATGCTGAAACTGAGGGAATGTTGATGATGTTTACGTTAAGAGTAAAGTCAAGGTTAGGGAAATTTTCTTTGTTCTTTATTATGGTGTCATATTTTACAATACCAATCCAGATATTCCTATATATTCAATTTTTCTACCACTTATGTGTGTCCAAAGTTATCATCATTTTATTATAATTGTCGATGTTATTATAAGTTTTTTCTTTCAATTACCAGAACCAGAGTAACCACATATTAAGCTATATATATATATATATATATATATATATATATATATATATATATATATATATATATATATATATAGATCTGTGTGTGTGTATGTATGTATGTAGCTTAATATGTGGTTACTCTGGTTCTGATAATTGAAAGAAGAAACTTAAAATATCATTCAATAATTATAACAATATGATGGCAACTTAGGACAATTACAGTGACATAAGTGCTAAGAAAATTGAATATGAAGGATTATGTGTAGTAGCAGAATGTTGCTGACCATCTGGTGACATTAAAATGTTAAAGAAAGCGTGACTGTTGTAGAAATTCATAATTAATGATATCTGAAAATGAATTAGATAGCGTTCTGAGAAGGAAATTTATGAAATGTTAAGCTGAGAGAAGATTTTGCTTGATATGATAATGAAAGCACTAATTTTGCTATCTAAAAGAGTAATAAAACGATATTCTTTTTGCTAATATGTCTTACTTTGGGAAAACGTTCAAGTTAGTATATTTCTCCCAGAAATTAAATAAATGCCAAATGCTTAAACCTGGTTTTCATTCAAGTATGTATAACTGGTAACATTGCCAGAAAGGATTCGTGACTTTTTTCTTTTCTTGTAGCTGACATTACACTCACACAAAGGACATTCTGTTACACCAAGATGTGAGAAGGTTCATACTCATGAAAAAGGACATTCTAAGCAAAGAGAGAATAAGGACTGATACAGTGCTAGTAATGATACGCTGTAATACCTAGGACATGGAAAAGACTAAGTGAAGTGCAGAAAGGTTTGGTAATTATACAATTTTTTATAAAGTGAAAACTATGTACGTGTTTCTATCTAATGTCAAAAACACTGTTAAACGATATGAAAAAGCAGTGAGGGACTGTGTGCAAATTCAAGGAGAATTTTACATGAAGAACTTCAACACCAAATATATTTATGCCGACTACTGTTTAATTTGTTGATAATTTTTTTCTATGTCATTTTAAAATGTCTGTTTGTTTTATGTAATTGTACTTAAAATAACCTTTAATCACAACAGAGTCTAAATGTCAGATACATTTCATTTGCACACCTCTTTTTTCGTGAAGCATCGAAGTAGCTGATACGCTATAATTTAAATTCAGTATTATAATCATACTAATTGCTTACCACGATTATTCAAAAATATGAAATTGACAGAAAAATGACTTTCTATTAATCATGGAAAGCAATGACAATGGCTATAATATCAAATTCTAATATTCCTCACTTTACACTGTAGTGCATCAGCTACTTCAGTATATAGAACGTATGGCCCCTTAACATAAGAAAAATGGAATACGTTAAAATCATACACACATTCACAATCATGTGTAGCCTTGTGTAAAGAGCAGTGATAAGTAGCAAAGGATAAGACAAAAATCACATAAGTAACACTCTCATTCCATCACTCAAATACACAGGGAGGAAAAAGGCAGCATTCATTTCAACAACCTGCCACTACAAAATTATTCAGAATCCACGCAAAGAGAGCATGGAAGACATGTGGTCACAAAAATATGTTAAAAATTAGTGAGATGTGGGACTTTGGGAAGCAGGAAAAGGTGTGTTCAGGGCCTAATCAGTTACCGTTGGCTGCACAGTAAACACATACACTTTGTATTTACGGAAATGAATTTTCTTAAAAACAATCATTTTAAAAAAATTGACTGCAATACAAGCTACACTGACAGCTGAAGGCTTTAATAAACGAGACAGCTGAAGGCTTTAATAAACGAGAATTCAAAATTATTTATCTGCTGAAGGCCACAAGCAAGACTTTAGAAGAATTAACTACTGAAGGCATGAATCACAAATGAGGAAGACAATTGCACGTTAAAAATACCAAAATAATTTTTAAACAATCTTTTTTTTTTTTTAAAAAATGACTGTAACACAAGCTACACTGACGGCTGAAGACATTATTAAGGAAGAATTCAAAATTATTTGTCAGCTGAAGGCCACAAGCAATACTTCACAACAATTAGCAGCTGAAAGCCTAAATTACAAGTGAGAAATGCAACTACATGTTGAAAATAGCAAAATAATTTTTAAAACACTCATTTAAAAAAATGGACTGTAACACAAGCTACACTGATGGCTGAAGGCCTTATTAAGGAAGAATTCAAAATTATTTGTCAGCTGAAGACCACAAGCAATACTTCAGAACAGTTAACGGCTGAAGGCCTGAATCACAAATCAGGAAGACAATTACATTTTAAAAATACCAAAATAATTTTTAAAGATCTTTTTTAAATAAAGTCACTGTAACACAAGCTACACTGACGGCTGAAGGCCTTATTAAGAAATAATTCAAAATTATATGTCGGCTGAAGGCCACAACCAATAGAAATACTTTAAACCAAATAAAAAAGGGAGTGATCCACAGACAGTGCTCCAAGGATCGACCTGAGAAAAATCCCTAAAGCTGTATGAGCGGTGAGACAGGCAGCCAAGAGTTATGCTCACCTAAATGGCAACTCAAGCTGATAACCAGTACAACGATGGAATAATTCAAGCGAGGATGAAATGACAGACAGCACTGCGTCTTCAGAGTCCGGTGTTTAAAACATCGAAAGGCAGAAGGAACCACTACAACCAAGGTAGACAAAAGAAACCACACTCCACACCGCAATAAAGGAGGCTGTCGAACTACGCGTCATGCCCGACATCATCGGCAAGACGAGGAAAAGTACACTGCCACAAAAATACGCTAATCTCCATGGCAGGTAACTGGGACGTTAGCGGCCACTAGACAGTAAAATACCGCTGGTTGCAATTCACCAAATAATAACACAAAATTCAAAACTAATAACAGGCAGCACAAGACATCTGATAGATTCTGCCAACTCGACTCGCTCCACTTGCTGCTGGTCGTCTCTATGCGACCTTTGAGCAGCAGCGCACGAACAAATGGTGTGATCACCAAAATGGAGGTTTCACTACTGGATTAATGTTCACTCAATTCAACGTGCTGGGTCCGGATGTCAACGAGGTTATGGCCCTCGCACCTACAGCCCCTCGATCCGGCAATGCCTGCGTGCCGCCAGCGGTCACGGCATGTCCTCAGGCACCCGGACCTCTCCGCTGCTCCGTCCCAACCAAACTACCGACACACCCGACCCGGAAAACACTTCACGTCCTTCTAAAGATGGTACTGGTATTACACTCCTGGAAATTGAAATAAGAACACCGTGAATTCATTGTCCCAGGAAGGGGAAACTTTATTGACACATTCCTGGGGTCAGATACATCACATGATCACACTGACAGAACCACAGGCACATAGACACAGGCAACAGAGCATGCACAATGTCGGCACTAGTACAGTGTATATCCACCTTTCGCAGGAATGCAGGCTGCTATTTTCCCATGGAGACGATCGTAGAGATGCTGGATGTAGTCCTGTGGAACGGCTTGCCATGCCATTGCCACCTGGCGCCTCAGTTGGACCAGCGTTCGTGCTGGACGTGCAGACCGCGTGAGACGACGCTTCATCCAGTCCCAAACATGCTCAATGGGGGACAGATCCGGAGATCTTACTGGCCAGGGTAGTTGACTTACACCTTCCAGAGAACGTTGGGTGGCACGGGATACATGCGGACATGCATTGTCCTGTTGGAACAGCAAATTCCCTTGCCGGTCTAGGAATGGTAGAACGATGGGTTCGATGACGGTTTGGATGTACCGTGCACTATTCAGTGTCCCCTCGACGATCACCAGTGGTGTAGGGCCAGTGTAGGAGATCGCTCCCCACACCATGATGCCGGGTGTTGGCCCTGTGTGCCTCGGTCGTATGCAGTCCTGATTGTGGCGCTCACCTGCACGGCGCCAAACACGCATACGACCATCATTGGCACCAAGGCAGAAGCGACTCTCATCGTTGAAGACGACACGTCTCCATTCGTCCCTCCATTCACGCCTGTCGCGACGCTACTGGAGGCGGGCTGCACGATGTTGGGTCGTGAGCGGAAGACGGCCTAACGGTGTGCGGGACCGTAGCCCAGCTTCATGGAGACGGTTGCGAATGGTCCTCGCCGATACCCCAGGAGCAACAGTGTCCCTAATTTGCTGGGAAGTGGCGGTGCGGTCCCCTACGGCACTGCGTAGGATCCTACGGTCTTGGCGTGCATCCGTGCGTCGCTGCGGTCCGGTCACAGGTCGACGGGCACGTGCACCTTCCGCCGACCACTGGCGACAACATCGATGTACTGTGGAGACCTCACGCCCCACGTGTTGAGCAATTCGGCGGTACGTCCACCCGGCCTCCCGCATGCCCACTATACGCCCTCGCTCAAAGTCCGTCAACTGCACATACGGTTCACGTCCACGCTGTCGCGGCATGCTACCAGTGTTAAAGACTGCGATGGAGCTCCGTATGCCACGGCAAACTGGCTGACACTGACGGCGGCGGTGCACAAATACTGCGCAGCTAGCGCCATTCGACGGCCAACACCGCGGTTCCTGGTGTGTCCGCTGTGCCGTGCGTGTGATCATTGCTTGTACAGCCCTCTCGCAGTGTCCGGAGCAAGTATGGTGGGTCTGACACACCGGTGTCAATGTGTTCTTTTTTCCATTTCCAGGAGTGTAGATATCGATAGACGTTGTTGCTACCAATCACGGACAGACAACGCTAGGAAACGTAGTGGCGCCAATAAACAGAAGAAGAAAACGAAATGACGCTATCCCTATTATACAATGCCAACCAATCAATGGCACCAACGCGAGCCACACAAGGATCAGTTAGAAACTGGAAAACGGAGAGAAACGTACTGAAAGGTGAGTAATAGTGAAAGGCAATAAGCTAACAAAGGAAGAACAAGTGCTATGGCTTAAGAACGTTGGCTATGTAGAAACAAAGACAATTCGTGTATCTTCCAAAGCCACACTCTTTTTGTATTCAAGGAGGAAGGCCATGGAGGAGCAAGAACAAGTGTGGAGAGTGCGTAGGTTTAATACTCGTTTGTTTGAGGAAATGCTCAGTCACATAGTACCAACACGAAGGGATGTACCGAACAGAGATCTGATGTACTGTCAAGTAATGTAAGATACAACTGGATAAATGTACAAATCTGACAAGAAACCACATTTTCAATTTGATTAGCAATCAGCTCGTGAAAACGGAATCACATTGCATTATAAGCCCAAGTGGTAGCAGTTCAGAAGGAACAGTGCACACCTTACTAACTCAATTACTGCAGTCACAAATCGATAAAAAGAAATTTAAAATAAGGACGGGAGGCACTCTCCGTAACATAGTACAGCTGAAAGAAATATTTTAAACACTTTTACAGATTAAGAATTGACATTCGATCATCTAAGCCCATTACTGAACTACACTGCTCAAGTGGGCATGTCCATACACTTGCGAGGCCAGCCAAAACGTAAATCTCCCTTGCTATGTACTCTCATCAGGTGGCAAAAGTCATACGCTGTAATACAGACTTTGGAAGAGCACTTGCAGACAAAATGCAAAGGTCATGCTGCAGTACACAGTTTTAATCAGCCAAGTGCTTCATATCAGCACACACTCCACTGCAGTGTGAAAAATTTCATTCTGGCAGACTTTGACGGGGGGAATTTTTAAATGAATGCACCCACACAAAGAGTCATTCATGATATCTAGCGACAGAAAGGGGAAACTGGAAGACGCGACGTGAAAACAAATACATCTTGTTTTTTCACCCACGATCTTTTTATCATCTCAAATATGTAACAGCTGCTCTTAAATCTCTCTTGTGCTCACACCTGGAGCTCTCATTTGTATGAAACAGCTCCGACTGATTCTGAAGATGATGGAATCTGCACGCTCTAGCGCTGCTCTGTCACTACGCTACACACCCAATACTGCTACCACAGCTTATTTTTCCATAACATAAAAGCGAAGCAGTATCTGAGACGACAGTGAGACTGGGTTGTAAACTCCCCAGTGAATTTGTACAGTGAGCAAGCAGGAAGAGAAACCAAGGGGAAATTTTGAAATGGCTTTAACATTCAGTACAAAGCAATAAAAATTTTGAGGTTTGCCAAAATCTGTAATTCTTTCAAAGACGACCAAGTACTTAGAGAAGCAATTGTACAGAATGGATAGTGTATTCAAAAGACGCCGTAAGATGTATTTGAAGAAAAGTAAGACAGGAGTAGTTGAATTTAGACGAATTACATCAGGCTGTGCTGTGGGAATTGGATACGGAAATTTAACACTGCAACTAATCGATGAGTTTTGCCATTTGTGCAACAAAATGGCTGATGATGGCCAAGGTAGAGAAAATATAAAATGCAGACTGGCCATATCAGGAATAGCATTCCTGAAAAATGGAACACTCCTAATGTATAAAATAAATTTAATTTTAAGAGTGTCTTTTCTGGAAGTATCTGACTGGAGTGAAGCCTGCCGTGGAAGTGGTCGATGACTTTCAGACAAGAGGAGAATGGAAACCTTTGAAATGTGGTGTTACAGGAAAATGCTAAGGATTAAGGATTAGGTGGCTAGATTCGATAATTGATTCTATTTTTAGCCCACCAATGAGTCGTCCTCCAACGGCATGTCCTCAGGCAGCCGGACCTCTCTGCTGCTCCGTGCCAATCAAACTACCGACACACCCGACCCGGAACCTCCCATTCTGAACAACATTTTTAAGACTACTCAGTAAGCTCATTTCTTGCACGTTGATGGAAGAATCCCTCATCCCACCAGGACTTGGCGTTAGCTGGGTGTAGTGTGCTTTTACCCAGTGTCGGTAAGACATAGCCTGGTTTTCTTTACATTTGAGGGAGAGGTGAGAACCTGTTAAAATGTTTCTTCCACCTAAACTCGCTTCACTGGCCTGTGCATAATGTCAAATGGGGAGTGTTCTGGGTCCAGTTGTAAATGTAGTCATATATTTTCTATGGGCGCGTCTCCACAGTCAATCATTGCAGCGTTTTAGATGGAGTCGTTCATTGTCTGTTGCATTCCTGACGTTCATGGAAAAAGTTTGTGGCGACTACAAGGAGATCACTGGATAGAACAACATGGGTCAGCGGCTCAACACGACTGGATGGCCATAACAGTTATCTCCCCCGCCCCTTCCTTCTAGTCAGTGGGGTCTCACAAGTCCACCTGTGCCTGTAGGGAGTGCCACAACAGCACCAGCCTCGTCCTGTCATCCTCAGTGTAGCTAACGTCACCCATTCACAGCCCGACTGTCAGTCGACCTCTTGCTAGGGCGTGTGGGCGCGCTGTGATTTCGTGATGGACCCAAACTGACTGCACTGATGGAGTGTGGGATGGTTGGCAGCGGTCAAGGTAAGCAGGTAGAGGCCAGCCAGGAAACCAATGTGCCTCGATCACGGACCTGGTTGCTATAAAATCGCTCACACAAAGACGAATGGGTCAGGGCAGACCCACTCAGCAGGAGGGGGTGTGGTGGGAGGGGCAAGGTCAGCTTATGTGTGGGGACTATAAAGGCCTTAAAGTTCCTCATACACAGACTGACCAATCGTTTGACGCCAACCTCCCTTTTGCAAAAAGTGCTTTCCCTAACATGTTTGCCTTTGTTTGGGCGATTTTTTAATGTTTGGGCTCTGGACCAAGTATGTCAACTAGTTGGAAGATCTCCACCTGCTTGCCCCAGCCACTACCTGTCAACCCACAATCTGTCTGTCAATGCAGGTAGGGTAGGATCTGCTATGCAGGTGGGGCGTGCCCACAAACAATCTGATGGGGTGGGTGTGAGGGGGAGCCGGCCAACAAGTTGGTTTATTAATAGACAGCTTCAGTGTTGACTTTCCGGACCTCAGCTCGGAAACAAAATCTAACATTACATTTCAGCAGTATCATTACTGTAATTAGTATCATTAAATACGTTGATGGAAACATGACTCTAATGGTGAATAACTGAATCAGCATAATAAAAACCAGATTTGTCATGCTGGAAATGGACTGACGCCTATCAAATGTTTGAGTTCTATGGACCAGAATCCTTAGCGCAAGGCTGAGGGCCCTCAACCGCACAGAGGTGTTGGAGAAGCTCTAAAATTGGATTTTTAATCAGTTCTGATTCCCATCACTATGCATAGTCTTGCTGTCTGCGATGCCCCTGGCAGCGTCAACCACACTGGCGTTACCACAGCCTCCACCGGCGGTCGCAGCCACAAAAGACGCACGAGCTTTCGGTGCACTGCCCGCCGGGCATACGAAGTGCTGGCAGCTGCAAGAACCACTTGACCCCTGGCACGCCTCGCTACGCCAGCTAGCGCCTCGTATTTCTCAGCGACGCCATCAATCATCCCCTCCCGCGCACCGTCTTTCTTACGCCGCTGACAGACAATAGACAGCGACGACCGCCCGTGCCCCTGCTTAAGCATGCAGCCGCAGCCGGCGTCGGCTCGCCGGTACGCGCTCCTCATTAAGGACGGGAGCGTTTTTGCCGTGCCGAGTCGGCTGGCGCGTTCTTCCTCACCCGAGGGCACCCGGCTCGCCTCAGCTGGCCCGGGAGTTTTCTCAGCTCTCAACTGGCTGACCGGCCTAATGTTTTCCTGATGACCACCCGTACCGCAACGTTCGGACTCTTGAAGTGCTGACCGATTTCAGGACTCAGTCGGACAGCGGTGATCTCGGCTTCTCCTCGCAAATGGCTGTCTCAACGCTTAAAGTGCCTACGTGATTTTTCCAGTACAACAGTTAAATGTGTGGCTACATGTACTCTCTTTAAGAATAGAAATGAATAAAACTGCTCAGTTCATTACGGTTTTCTACGTCCAACGATGTCTTATGGGGTGATAAATATATAAAGCGTTCGGCAATGTAAAACAGTGCAAAGTGTTAGAAATTCTGAGAGAAAAAGGAGTAAGCTATAAGGAAAGACGACTAGTATACAATATGTACGAGAGTCAAAAGGAAACACAAACTGTGGAAAGCAAAGAACGAAGTGTTCGGATTAAAAAGTGCGTAAGGCATGGATGCAGTCTTTAATCGCTACTGTTCAATCTCTACATCGAAGTACCAATGATGCAAATGAAAGAAAGGTTGAAGACTGGTATGGAAATTCAGGGTGAAAGGATATCAATGAGAAGGTTCTCTGATGACATTTCTACCGTCAGTGAAAGTAAGGAAGAGGTACAGAATCTGTTGAATGCAATAAACAATCTAATGAGTGTAGATTATGGACTGAGACTAAATCGAAGAAAAATGAAAGTAATGAGAAGCAGCAGAAATGAAAATACCGAGAAACTCAACGTCAGGACTGGTGATCACGATGTAGATGCAGTTGAGGAAGTGGGCAGCAAAGTAACCCACAACGGACGGAGCAAAGAGGACATAAAAATCAGACTAGTATTGGCGGAACGGGAATTCCAGGCCAAGAGAAGTCTACTAGCACCAAACGTAGGCTTTATTTTAGGAAAGAAATTTCAGATAATGTTCGTGTGGAGCGCAGCACTGTATGATAGTGAAACATGGGGTGTGGGGAAACCGGAACAGAATCGAACCTTTTGAGACGTGCTGCAACTGGTGGATGTTAAAAGTTGTGTGCAATGACAAGGTAAAAAATGAAGATGTTCTCCACAGGATCAGCGAAGAAAGGAATATATGGAAAACACTGGCAAGAAGAAGAGACTGGCTTTAAGAACATCTGATAAGACATCAGGGGATAACTTCAGTGGTATTAGAGGGCACTGTAAAGCGAAAAATCTGTAGAGAAGGACATAGACTGAAATACATACAGTAAATAATTGAGGAGGTAGGTTGCAAGTGCTACTGTGAGATGAAAAGATTGAAATTTTTTTATATCAGGCTTATCAGTTTCGATCGCACTCTTAGAATTTCGACATACGTGGAAGGTACTAAGTCTTAGAACAGATAAAGGTGAGAAAGGGAAAATGACGTTAATACACAAAGTACCCTCCACCATGTACTGTAAGGTGGCTTGTTGAGTACAGATGTCATAGATGACAATCATTCCCGAAATGTTTGTGGCAACCAACCAAGAACAGGCATTTCAGACGAAAACCGAGCTAGGAAACTGACCCTGAACCTTACTCCATCTTGATACAGAAAACTGTAAACTGTTATAAAAAAACGGAGTGAGTGATTACAGCTATTTATATCAACAAATGGACAGTTACAGCTGCAAAATCACGAAAACACCATGAAAATCCAGAAGAATGTCACTAGGAAGTAGAAACTGCGTACACCCTGTTCAGGATATTGTAATCGAACTGTGGTCTGAGTTTAGATCGCTAGGACTCGGGAGCTTCTGAGGACTGAGACTTGTGACAACCAACCCGTGTGACAATCTGACCTGGTCTCCCCCAGACGATAGTGTGCAACATCTTCTCTCGACTTTATTCTGTGGGCTGGCTGTGACAACCAGGCATTTCACGCGGTCGTCGCAGGTGGACATACACACCTCACACACAAGTCACGAGTGTTCTCTCCAGTGAGCTTCTGTTCTTTATATACGTGTTGCTGACGTAGAAGACATCTACTGCTCCTGAGTCCGTAGAAGAACTCACTTCGGCTAGAAGAAGCGTCGCTACAAATAATTAATAGTGTGCTTGGCTATTGGCAATGACTGTTCAAACATTTTAGAGAACTCAATACAATTTTACTGATATCCTGAACTATCCTTGTGGAATGTATACCGATCCTATTCAGTCACTTTGAAGCAATCACTCTCGTTTGAAGACAGTCACAATACTGAAATTGGTATTATTAACAGCACGCAACTGTAGTATGCCATGATGACTTCTACAATGGCAGGAGCTTACGGATTAGTCTCCTCTTGGAGAGGACTACCAAGGTGGAGGTGACCCTGACAAAAGATTGAATAAGCAACGAAAGGATAACATTCTACGAGGCTGATTGTGAAATGTCAGAAGTCTGATTTTGAGATGGAGATTACAAAATCTTAGAAGAGGAATGCAAAGTTTCAGTCTAGGTATAGTCGAGATACGTGAATTGAAAAGGAAAGAAGCTAAAGATTTCCGGCCAGACGAATTGAGGGTAATATCAACATTACAGAAAATATTACAGTAGGAGTAGGATTTGCCACGAATGTGAAGATAGGACAGACTGAGTTAATGTGTACAGGTTAAGTGACAGGATTATTCTCATGAAAGTTGACAGCAAACCAATACGGACAATGACAGTTTCGGTACACATACCGAAGTCCCAAACAGAAGTTGAGCAGACAGAGAAAGTGAATTGCAATGTACGGGCTGTACGTCTAACGCCTGTACGCCTGACACACCGGCAACCCTTCTTACAGCAGTGGTGCATCAGCGGCCTAGTTTGAAGGGGTCACACAGCAGACGACAGAGCTTCAATCATGCACGCTGCCTATTGCAGTAAACGTTAATGCAGGCACCACCAGAGGTCACTGGTCACGCATACCTGTTTGCCTCCACGGGCCACGTGATCGCAAATAGTTCCTCTAGTATCTCTACGTGGCATGGGTATTAAGGGCGGCGTAAAGCCTCTCTGAGGCATCTTCCATCGGGTTCAGGGCTATATGCCAACTGCATAGGCATTTCTTCAAATCGAAACCTTCTCTACGGACGTCAGTGTACCGCACCGGCGACCACCGAGCAAGGCAGCTGCCTTCACCACCACCAGGACTTGTCCTCCGCAATGGAGACGACCACGGAACTTGATATCGGCCGTCGACCTTCATTACGTTATTTTGTTCTACTTTCCGAGTGAATATTATACCTTGGCTGTTTCATCAATACGATCTTCAGCCTACATTCGGACTTGAGAAAGTTCAGTGATAGTCACTAACTTTCTCTAACTATTCTAATGATTACCATTTCTCTAAGGGAGAAATATTTTAGTTTGTGTACTTTTCAGAAAAACTGTCTTACGTTATTTACCTGGCCGTTGTTCTCATTGTGCCTCGACCGGCGCAAAACTTAGTACATTGAACGGATAACTCGTTATGAAAAGGGGTATGAAAACCTAAGACTCGTGGGGGAATGGGGCACGGTAGTAATGGAGAGAACAGTTACGAGAGAAATGGTCTCCGCATCAAGAATGCGATTGGGGTAACAATAATCGAGCTTTGCAATAAATTTGAGCTAATAATGGCAAATAAATGTCCATTAATCGCGAGAGGAGAAGGTATAATTGGAAACGTCCCGCAGACATGAGTAGATTCCAGCTGAATTACGTCATGATCAGACAGAGATTCCAAATTCAGATACTGAAATTTGGAAATTTTAAACTATTGAAAATATATCATTATTGAAGAACTACTACAGTTTTTTTAAAGTTACATCTATGAACACTGGTTACAAATAAAAAAATACTTCCTTCAGTGTTTTTGGAAACTGAACCACTAAGGGGGTGAAACAGGGCCAGACTGATTCACCGACTCATTTGTGTCCAGCCCAAAGCGTTAGGGACAGAAACTTGAAGATTCAAGAGGGTGCGGATCTTATACTGTAGGCGTCGTTTAAGAAGGAAAATTCCATTCCTAAGGGAGTGAAGTAAGCGATAAAAGGCTGTTTGAAACTGCGTCGCCACTATGAGAATTTTGAAGCTAAAACTACGAGGAATCTCACTCAGAAAATAAAAATGCGAGTTCCAGCATTTTTGGAAATTCAGTTACTAAAGGGGTAAAACAATGGGAGAATTTTTTTTCGAAATAAATAATAACTAAAGAACTATTGAAGGATGTTTAAGCTTACATCTATGAACATTTATATTTGTCCTCCCAGTTAGTAGTTAAAAAAAACGTGTTTCAGTGTTTCTGGAAATTCAACCCCTAAGGGAGCACAATAGGGGACGAAATCTTTTAAAAAATATTTCGTTACAGTAAAAACATTTTAAAGCTACGTTTATGAAAATTTGTATTTCCTTTCTTGATCAGATATTAATAAATGCGACATCTCGGCCGCTCTCACTATTCATCGGATTTACTTATGACGATAATACATTGACGCGCCAAACTGGTATAGGCATGCGTATTCAAATACAGAGATATGGAAATAGGCAGAATACGGCGCTGCGGTCGGCAAAGCGTGTATAAGACAACAAGTTTCTGGCGCAGTTGTTAGATCAGCTACTTCTACTACAATGGCAGATTATCTAGATTTACGTGAGTTTGAACGTGGTGTTACAATCGGTGCACGAGCGATGAGACACAGCATTTCCGAGGTAGCGATGAAGTGGCGATTTTCCTGTACGACCATTTCACGATAGTAGGCCTACCTGAATACCAGGAATCCGGTAAAACATCAAATCTCTCACACCGCTGAGGTCGGCTAAAGATCCTGCAAGAACGGGACCAATGATGGAAGTGCAACCCTTCCACAAATTGCTGCAAATTTAAATGCTGGGCCATCAACAAGTGTCAGCGCGCGAACCATTCAACGAAACATTATCAATATGGGCTTTGGGAGCCGAAGGCCCACTCGTGTACTCTTGATGACTGCACGACATAAAGCTTTTCGCCTCGCCTCGGCCCGTCAACACCGGCATTTGACTGTTGATGACAGGAAACATGTTGCCTGATCGGACAAGCCTCGTTTCAAACTGTATCGAGCGGATGGACTTGTACAGGTGTGGAGACAACCTCATGAATCCATATACCCTGTCAGAAGGGGACTATTCAAGCTGGTGGTGGATGTGTAATGCTGCGGGGTGCGTGCATTTGGAGTGATATGGGACCCCTGATACGTCTAGATAGGACGCTGACAAGTGACACGTACGTAAGCCTCCTGTCTGACCACTTGCATACATTCATATCCATTGTGCATTCCGAAGGACTTGGCAATTCCAGCAAGACACTGCGACACCGCACACGTCCATAATTGCTTCAGAGTGGCTCCAGGAACGCGATTCTGAGTTTAAGTACTTCCGATGACCACCAAACTCCTCACACATGAACATTTCTGAGCGTTTCTGGGGTGCCTTGCAACGTGCTGTTCAGAAGACGTCTCCACCACCTCGTACACTTACCGACTTATACACAGCTCTGCAGGATTCATCGTGTCATTTCCGTCCGGCACTACTTCAGACATTAGCCGGGTCCATGCCCCGTCGTGCTGCGGCACTTTGCGTGCTCGCGGGGGCACTACACGATATTAGACAGGTGTACCAGTTCCTTTAGCTCTTCAGTTTAAAAGTCACATAATATCTGTTGTAATAATAAAAATTAGAAAACAGGGCAGTAAGAATGGAAGTTAAATAAAAGTTCATGCAAATTAACGTGTCTTTTCATAGTTTTACTCTTTCCAATATAATATGTGTGAAATAATACGTCTGAAACAGTAAAGGAAACAAAAGAAAAGTTCGGAGTAGGTATTAAAATCGATGGAGAAGAAATAAAAACTTCGAGGTTCGCCGATGACATTGTAATTCTGTCAGAGACAGCAAAGGACTTGGAACAGCAGTTGAACGGAATGGACAGTGTCTTGAAAGGAGGGTATAAGAAGAACATCAAGAAAAGCAAAACGAGGATAATGGAATGTATCCGAATTAAGTCGGGTGATGCTGAGGGAATTAGATTAGAAAATAAGACACTTAAAGTAGTAAAGGAGTTTTGCTATTTGGGGAGCAATATAACTGATGATGGTCGAAGTAGAGAGGATATAAAATGTAGACTGGCAACGGGACGGAAAGCGTTTCTGAAGAAGAGGAATTTGTTAACATCCAGTATAGATTTAAGTGTCAGGAAGTCGTTTTTGAAAGTATTTGTATGGAGTGTAGCCATGTATGGAAGTGAAACATGGACGCTAAATAGTTTAGACAAGAAGAGAATAAAAGCTTTAGAAATGTGGTGCTACAGAAGAATGCTGAAGATTAGATGGGTAGATTACATAACTAATAAGGAGGTATTGAATAGAATTGGGGAGAAGAGGAGTTTGTGGCACAACTTGACTAGAAGAAGGGATCGGTTGGCAGGACATGTTCTGAGGCGTCAAGGGATCACCAGTTTAGTACTGGAGGGCAGCGTGGAGGGTAAAAATCGTAGAGGGAGACCAAGAGATGAATACACTAAGCAGATTCAGAAGGATGTCGGCTGCAGTAAGTATTGGGAGATGAAGAAGCTTGCACAGGATAGAGCAGCATGGAAAGATGCATCAAATCAGTCTCAGGACTGAAGAACAGAACAACAACAACAATACGACTGACCTTGAAAAAGTATTAAGCTTACCACCAGTGACACCACATTGGCACATCACAAACGCGTAAAAATTCTTTTGCTATTTTATCAAAAGTACCTAAGTAGTACTCCTTGTTATAAGAACATTATGTTGTCCTACTGTGCTATTAAAAATGTACAAAGTTTCAAGAAAATCCCTGACCTGGATGTCATGGGCTTCCCTTGTTAGCAAGATATCATTGTAGACGTAAGATTGAGAAGAGAAGTTGTAATAGGATACAATGGGGGAATGATGGAGGAAGAGGATCATCTGTCAGCTTTTCAAAGGAACCACACCCCTCCCCCCCCCCCCCCCATAGGTCTTAAGCGATTTAGGAAAATCACGGAAAATATAAATGTAAATAGAGGGTCAGATGGAGATTTGAATCGAGATCCGCCCGATTAGCCAAACCTGAAAGGGATGGCTTCTAGTGTGAGAGCAGTTCCAGATGGGCGCGGATCGTTTTCAGTCGGAGTAGACTCTCACGCGGTACTTCGCTATCGCCACGTTCCAAACTGGATCGTGGCGGAACGACTGAAATCGATGACGATGAGAATGGCGGCGCTATTTGCTTGCGGTATGTGTTGTGTGTGTGTGTGTGTGCGTGTGTGTGTGTGTGTGTGTGTGTGTGTATGTGTGTATGTGTGTGTGTGTGTTGTCCTTCTGTATACGCTATGTTGTGCATCTCAGTCAGCGTATCCTCGCGTACCAAGGTTTTAAAGTTCCTTGCACAGGCCTCCCTCGTTGCATTTGTCCCTTGTGGCTTCTGTCAAAATACCGACTGTTCTCTAAGACTTCTCCCGGCTGCCCTACCATAAGTTGTTTGAACATTGGCAACATCTACTTTAAGGGGGGTAGCACGTCAAACGGGCTGAGTTGGAGCGGGAGAGGCACCACTGTACATTTAAATATCCAGTGTCTATACTTTTACAAATAAATTCATCAAACTTTGTCAGAATCACCAGGAAGGATTCGGGATTCACACCCATTGCAGTGGAAGTTCGAAAACACAGAAAATAAATTTTTTGCGTGCGAAATTTCATCATTTTTTTCACTTGCTAATGGCTGCATTTGTTGCTATAGGTACACTTTTCTTCATAATTTAAAGAGAATTTCTTCGATGAATTTTGCACAGCACACATACCATTTAATTTATGAAATAACGAATGAACTGTTATATTTTAAACTTCATGTTTAGAAAAAAACACAAATTTTATAGTTAATTACCTCAATTTTTACCACAGTTTTTAATAGATTTGGAAAATTCTAGAGTTTCATACACCTTTAAGCATGGTTTGTATGCTATGCAAAATTCATCGAAGAATCTCTCTTACTTATGAAGAAAAGTGTACCTACAGCAACAAATGCTGCCACTAGTAAGTGAAAAAAATGTAGGAATTTGACATGTAAAAAAAGTTATTTCGTATGTTTTCGAACTTCCACTGCTAAGTGTGTGAATTCTGAATCCTTCCCGGTGATGATGACAAAGTTTTATGAATTTATTTGTAAAAGTATAGACAGTGGAAATTAAAATCTTCAGTGGTGCCTCTCCTGCTCGAAGCCAGCCCGTTTGACGTCCTACGCCCCTTAAGAAATGTAAAATGTTGCCATAACGAAACGAAGACCCATAGTATCCTATGACTTCAGCATTAGTGATCCACACTTGGTATCACTTAACTATACCCAAAAAAGGAATAGAAAGAAGTGACGCATCACGAGGGAATTATCCGAGTGAGACGAAAATCGATAGATGTGATGTACATGTACAGACAAAAAATGGTTAGAATTTAAGAAAAATTTGAAGATTTATTGAAGAGAAGGGCTTCTCAGATTGAACAAGTCAATAAAGCATTGGTCTACATCTGGCCCTTATGCAAGCCGTTATTCCGCTTGGCGTTGATTGAAAGCTTCTGGATGTCCAACAAAGTGATATCATGCCAAATTTTTCCAATTAGCGCTTTAGAGCATTGTGGGTCCCGCCCATAATGCTCCAAACGTTCTCAGTGCAAGAGATATCCGCCGACCTTGCTGGCCAAGGAAGGGTTTGGAAAGCGCGAAGACAAGCAGTAGGAACCCTCACCATGTGTGGCCGGTCATTATCTTGCTGAAATGGAAGCCCATGATGGCTTAACACGAAGGGTAACAAAACAGGGAGTGTTAACAGTATCTTCCGTCGGTTTTTGGGAGAACAACATTATGGTAAATGAAAAGCAGCAGTTTGCTTTTGTTCTACAATATTACTTTTATTGTGTTAACCGGTTTTCGGCTTACAAGACCATCTTCAAACATTTGCTGAGTAATGTCACCAAAGAAGTTACAAAGTTTGCAAACAACATTGGAAGAGAAGTAACACGTCTATACTGAAGCAGAAACATACAGTAAGCATCATATTTGACAGTGTGGTGGTAATGCAATGAAAAAGTAGAAAATTTAACAGCAAATAAATAAAAATGGGGTAGACAGGAAAAACATTAACACAAAATAAGAACACTATGCCTACATAACAGTTTCTATTAATAAACAGAACTAATAAAGTAAAATAAAATGAGTTAACACAATAAAAGGAACATTGTAGAACAAAAGCAAACTGGTGCTTTTCATTTGTTGAAACGGGGAGTAGAATATCGTCGGTGTACCGTTGTGCTACAAGGGTGCCGCGGATGACAACCAAAGAGATATCCTTCTATGAAATGGAATGGTGCACCAGACCATCTCTCTTTGTTGTCGGGCAGTATGGTGGGCGACAGTCAGACAGTCAGGTTGGTATTCCACTGCTGTCCAGGGCGTCTCCAGAGGCGTCCTCGCTGCTATTCGGGGCTCATCACTGTAGACATTTCTCCTCCAGTCAATGAGATTCCGGCCGGGCCTACCTGGGTCAGCAAGGACCCCGGATCTCTCCGTAGTTGAGGACGTTCGTACGTTATCGGTAGCCCTCTCCAACCGCCTCGGTGTTTTGACGAAATGATGCGCTAAGTGGACAGAATCTGGCACGATATCCCTCAGGAGGGCGTCCAACAACTCTGTCAATCAATGCCAAGCGAAAAAACTGCCTGCAGAAGGGCCAGATCCACACCAACATTTATTGACTTCCTCGATTTGTGAAGCTCTTCCTCTGAAGTGAATTATACATTTTTTCTTGAAATTTCAACCAGTTTTTTGCCTGTAGATGTGCATAACACATACCGGTTTCCATCCCATTCGGATAATTCCTTCATGGTGCATCTTTGTTTTCGTCTGAGACTGTAAAACAATTACCTGGCTCAAACAGTACGTAGATATATGAAATGGTATGATCGCCTAAAGTCAGTCGTAGATAAACTAGGTGTCATATTACGGAAGATTGAGATGATGTCTCTGAAATGCAACTAATCTACAAAGAAGACTGGTTATAAAACAATTCTGCTACCGATTCGAGAATTTTGTTGAGTGTGCGGGGTCCATATCAAATAAGAGTATGAGGAGATATTGAATGTATTTGACGAAGGGCAGCACTAACGATTATAAGTCTGTTTGTCCCATTGGATAGGGTCACACAGATGTTGAAAGAATTGAAATAACTAAAGCTCGAAAAACGACACACAAAATACCTTGAGCAAGTCTGCTTAAAGTTTCAAGAACTAGTTTCAAGTGATGAATATACTACAGTTTTCTACGAATGGCCCCGGTAGCGATCATAAGCAGAATATTAGATTAATTATGGCACGCGCAGAGGCGATTAAGTAACCACACTGCTTGCACTCCTTACGTTAACGGAACTGGAAGAATCTCCTAGTAACTAGCACATAGAGAAGTACCCTTTCTCATGCATTTCAAAGAGGCTGTCAAAGTATGGATTCACATGTAGGTGAACAGCAAACTGCCATGGTAAAGTCGGGATAAACGAATGTTTTACTCCAGCCAGCGAAAATCAGTTGCTTAAATGTGATCTTTCAGACGATTTATGAGGGCTGCAGACTGCTATTATGCACACTGTTTGTTAGATCACTGGAAAATGATACAGCAGAGGGATGTACTAGTTTTATAATTAAAGTGCAGCTACTCAGAGAGGTCCAGTGTGGGCTGTAATTATCGAATGGCAGCGCAACTTGGTAAATATTCCAATGTGTTAATGTGGGACCGATTTACGCTGAAAAAAAAAAAAATTCGACTGATGCCACCAGGTGAAAATTCGGCGCTGTGAACGCAAGAAATATGTATAGAAATGTTTCCGTATGTAATGTATTAGGAACGGGGTGTGGGCACGAAAAAGTCAAAATAGTTATTTTATTACGAACACACTGCTTTCACAGTTTGTTCAATATGAACACCGGAGAGGTCGACGAGGTGCTATAGAACCCCAGATTTCCACCTGGTGGCCAAAAAGTGAACTTATTTTTTTCCTGCACAAATGGGTTCCGCGTTAGCTTATTAGCTTATCTAGGAAGTTCTGTTGCCTTACGTTAATTACAGCCCAAGATGAACCATCCACACAATATTTTTCTCGCCTAAGATGTGCTCTCACGTCCCTGGAGCACAGCGCGCTCTGGTGCGGCTAACGATAACCAGAGTGCGATGCAGGGGGCGTGTGTGGGCTGCTGCCGGTCGCGGCGGTATCCATCAGCGGACCTCGGCGGGATGGCGCGAGCGGCCTTCGCCGGCGCCTCCCAGAATAGCCAGCCGGGCACTGGCGGCTGCCCTCGGCACTGCTTGACCCTCGTTGGAGCCTCGTTAAGGGCCGCACGTCGGTCTGGACCCCGCCGTGGCCGTACTTCAGCGCCACTTGACGCAGGTCACTGTCCGACCAGTTGTTAAACACTGGGAAAGTGAAGCCACGACCGATGGATCTTCCCCACACCATAAGGTGACGTCATGTGAAAGCAACAGGACGTTGTCCTCGACTAACAAGGAGGGGCCAGACCTTGATACGCACAGATTTAGATGTAATTCACCGTAATATTCGTGAGCCACTCGAAAGCAACAGGCGGTTTTCCAGAGAGCACTATTCAATATGGGCCCCTTTCTTAGCTTGCGTTTATCATCAGTCTTTACCCCAGCAGAGTGTCTACGGCACTGGAATAAAGCGCAGATCACTCCCGTGTCCGGGAATCACATTTATCATAACAACCAGAAATAAGTTTTTATCTAGAAGCTAAGTAAAAAAAATTATCAATCAAATGTTGTTTAGCTACCAATGGGACATTAAACAGAATTATTGCCTTACAAATAAGTATAGTTGTTCTCTACCGAAGCTACGGTTCGGTAGTTTTGGTACATTACATAATGATGCAGTAAATGGTAGGGTTACCGCTAGCATAGATTTCATTGTTAGGGAAAGAAACGTAAAGGAATGTGTAAGAGAGAAAATGGGAGCCGCCATCTTATTTTTGTCTTTTTCCTGGCTTGGTTATTTGTTTCACGCATAATCAGAATCGCCCATTGTTCCGTGTTAGCTGATTGTGTTTTTCATATCCTTACACAATATAAATTGTGTTTAACAAGTAAAATAATTAGTTGATCGCGTAATTTCTGCACTTTTAAGTAACCGAAGCAATTACTTTTGATGAAAGTACAGTTATACAATATATATATATATATAATGTTATTGTGTGCTCTATAGAACGTTCTTCATTATGATGAAGCTCAAGAGATGACTGTTACTACTGATACATGAGAAAGTTGTGTAGGAATAACTGAAACATGTTTCATGTCACTTCGACGAAATATTAAATCGACGTTTGATATATTTTCGATCTGCGTTTTTTTATTTTATCTTTTCGTTCAGAAAATTACGTTTCCTAGCGCTGTGTGATAAATCTGTACTGTTTCCTCCATGTTTACCACAAAATCCCTCTGTCTCGCATTACAAATCAATAATTTTCGAATGAAACCTGAATTAAACAATGACATGATAATTAAATCGACACCCTAACTACAAACGGGCGTTGGTGTACGTCATTGGGAATCATTGGGGACATGCTGAAAATGTATGCCCCGACCGGGACACGAACATGGCAGACGCTCTATCCATCTGAGCCACCGAGAGCACAGAGAATAGTGCGCCTGCAGGGACTTATCCCTTGCACGCTCCCCGTGAGCCCCACATTCCCAACATGTCCACACCACTCCATTCGTAGTGCGCCTAATAGATGTTTGCCATCACACTCATTACTCGTGGCAGATTAATCTACCAAGTCGCATACGAGTTGGGGCATAGTATGTGCGTTCGCACAAGAAGGTCAATGACCGGGTAGACATATTTTAACTATGTAGGAAGGTAGTATCTGTTCCCAAAAGAACAGATACCATTGATGACCGTGCAGCTTCTCTAGAATGAAATGATAATTAAATCGACACCCTAGCTGCAAACAGGCGTTGATATACATCATATACAACAGGCGCACTATCCTCTGTGCTCTCGGTGGCTCAGATGGATAGAGCGTCTGCTATCTAAGCAGGAGATCCGGTCAGGGCACACATTTTCAACATGTCCCTAACGATGTATATCAACTGCTATTTGCAGCTAGGGTGTCAATTTAATTATCATTTCATTCTAGAGAAGCTGCACGGTCATCAATGGTATCTGTTCTTTCGGAAACAGATACCACCTTCATATAAATAAGGACAGTTTCAATTTTGGTATAAACACTGTTTACTTTTAAGTAACAGACTGGAGGATAACTACGTAGAACAAAAATGTTGCATAGGTTTCGAGCCCTTTATATATCCTCACTCGGTTTCTACACGGGTCACTGCTTCCAATTTTTAGGGGAATCTGGTAAGACACTGACGGTATACGTAAAGAATTGGACCGTTATGAGGTAACGGCTGATAGTGATGGAACACACCTGGCGTACAGGTGATTACGAACGTAACTGAGCAAAGCTACAGGGAAACCTACCGTAGTGAAATCAAATGGCTCTAAGCTCTATGGGACTTAACAACTGAGGTCAGCAGTCCCCTAGAACTTACAACTACTTAAACCTAACTAACCTAAGGACATCACACACATGCATGCCCGAGGCAGGATTCGAACCTGCGACCGTAGCGTTCGCGTTATGACCTACCGTACACCACGCTTGCTTGTGATAGTCTACAGTAGTCTACTTAACTCATAACTTTTCGTTACGAAGATATGAACAGCAGCACCTCTTTTTGTTTAATAGCACCCTATATTTACTATTCAGCTTCCTCTTCCTAAGACCTGTTCAAAAACTTACCGCAGTGTACCACTCACGTAAACATGACGTTATTAAAATCGTAACACAAAACTGGCTCTGACACTCCTGCACTAGCACACGGAGTAGGTACCCGGTACCTGGGGTAACTTAACTCGTCCTCTTCTTGGAATTGACCGTAAACAAATCGAAACACAAGGAAAATGCATGCCGGTTATTCAGTCACCTGTCTTCAGTTGATGGTTCATATGAGTACAATGTGCATCAACAAGGAGAAGGTATGAATGGTGCTCAACTATGGAGAACGTAAGTTAGCAGATCAGTAACTGCCATAATGCTTTCTTATTTACAGCACAGATAGAGTTGCAAAAATACTGCCGTCTACCCTACACTGCCACAAGTAACTTTAGAAAATGTTCAAATGTGTTTGAATTCCTAAGGGACCAAACTGCTGAGATCATCGGTCCCTAGACTTAAACACTACTTAACCTACTTATGCTGAGAACAACATACATAGTCATGCCCGAGGGAGGACTCGAACCTCCTGCGGGTGTGCCGCGCAATCCGTGACATAGCGCCTCAAACCCCGCGGCCACTCCGCGCGGCTAACTTTAGACTACGGCAATTTCCCTAGTAGCCTTATTCTGTTAAGATCGTATCCACATTACCTGTACGTTAGGTATGCTGCATACACATCGGGTGTTACATCATATCGATATCTTTGCTAAGCGATCAGTCTCAAACTGCGGTTGGCGTTCACTAACTAATACGACACATTTTTTTCTCTCTGCCAGTTTCTGTTGAAAGAAATGCGGAATTTGTTGTGGGACACTGTGGAATATTCCCGCTTCAGCCCGTATAGTTTCATTAAGTCGTGATAGGCGACGGCGCTATACATAGCCTTGAAAATTGGGTCTGTAACGGAGCTGCGTTCCAAGCAGAGAGCTTTCACTGAGTCCCTTTTGGGAAAAATTGGAACATCACAGTTGTTAATAGGCGCTTGCAGAATGTCTACGGAGACCTGGCAGTGAACAAAAGCAAAGAGAGTCATTGGGCGAAATATAGGTCATCATCGCAACAAGATAGTGCAGACCTCCCATCTGCCACTTGCCTGCCGGTCGTTAACAGCTGTGATTATCCTTAGGAAACTGAAGTAATGACTTCAGCGTGTACGTCGCCAAAAAATGCAAACGAATTTGTCCTTCCTCGTGACGCGCAAGGCTTCACATAAATCTGCGTACAAGAGAGGAGCTCACAAACTTCTCTGGACTGTTCTTCTTCATCCCCCGAGCAGCCCGCATCTCGCACTTTCCGACTTCCATCTGTTTGACCCAATGAAGGACGCACTCGGCGGGAAGGAGGAAGTGGGTGACGGGGAAGTTATTGATTTAGCAAGATGTTCCCTACGACGTCGACCACTGGAGTGGTACCATGCGGGCCTTCCCGATAAGGTGGCGTACAGACGTCGCATTGAACGGAGATTTTATTGAAAAAAAGGGTTTTATAGCCAAAACATGGCGGAATAAAATGGTGTATTGGGATCCTGAATAGAATCAACCTGATTTCCGAAAAAAGTATGTTGCATTAATTACTGAACACCCCTCGTAGTTTCCCTGAGAAATTTGATGCTGTGAACCGTCTAGAAACTGAGTGAGGATATATAAAAAGCTGCGTAATCTATGACACATTTTTGTTCTACATTGTTATCCTCTCGTCTGTTATTTGAAAGTAAACAACATTTACAGCAAAATTGAAATTTTCAGTGTTTAATTCGGGCTTTATTCGAAAACTGCTGATTTGTAACCTGAAACGGAAGGATGTTCTACTAAATATAAAAGCAGCAATACAAATCTGTCACATAGCGCTAGGAAACGCAATTCCTCAAAGAAAGCTAAAATTAAAAAAAAACTCCAAACAGAAATCCATCACACATCGCTTCAGTACTTCGTCGAACTTCTATAAAACACGTTTGTGTTATTCATAAACGATTTTCTAATTTATCAACAATCAAAGGAAACTGCTGCCTTTGATCATGATGAAGTACCTTCTGTTTAGTACAATAATTTTATAGAAATTTTTGTGTTTGTGCATGTAAATTGCAATTACATCGTAAGCAATTGCTTTTGTTATGTAAAAGTACAGAATTTACGCAATCAGCTAATTTTTATTACTTATAAAATGCAATTTATATTCTGTAAGGGTATAAAATACAGAGTGGACTAACGCTGTATGAAGTGCGGCTCTAATAATGTGCAAAACAAACAACCAGACAGATAGACAAACAAGTAGGAGTCGTTGGCTCCCAGTTTATCTCCTAGACATTCATTTATGTTTATTTCCCTACCGATGCTACCAATACTACCGGTAATCCTGACATTTATTACGTCTTTTAGGACTCTGTCAAAAGTGCCGAGCCTTCTTTCAGTAGACTGCAACTCTAAGTACTGCGGTACATCTGAACGATACATTGTGTAAAAGTAAGGTCAATTCTTCATTTAAACCTGTATCATCGCTATTTTTACTTTGCTTGTAGGCTAAAGGAAGGCGTAAACGTTACGCATGTAGAAGTACTCTACACACAGCGACGTCTTGACAGAAGCCAACGTTTCCACCGGATGTTATCTCATCTTGCTATGACGCTTCAGGAAACGGTAAGTTTCAACTCGAGGCAACTCGCACAAACGAAGTCGCTTAAGTTAATTGCTTTCGTTTCTGTTGCAATGGTTCCACACGTGAGCACACGACAGCTTCAACAGAAGACTGGCATTCCTAAAACAAGTGTACATCGCAGCCTAATATATCAGGGTTCCATCCTCGTCATGTATACTTACACCAAGAATGGCATGTGAATGATTTCCAGAATCGTGTGCATGTAGGTGAGGAGGAAAGCATTTGCTAAATAGAGCGGTGGTCATACGTTGTAATTGGTGCTTCAGATCGAAATTAAATTACATGCTCGAAGTTAAATGAAAGGCCTGGTTAAATCCGCAGGACAGAACAGGTAGTTGGAATTGTGGAAAGAGGCCAAAAATGAGCGGCTGTCAGTTACACTAGAACACATATGACTTTATTTAGTTTTCCAAACATTACAGCGCAAATTTCCGAGCTTAACCATCGACTGAATATGTCAAACAGGGCACAACCTCTTTAATTTTCAAAGCGGCTGAAGGCCCATGATTTAAAACACAACTAAAATAAATTTTCAAAAGACAGAAAGCGCAAGGTTTTATCCTTAAATAATAATTCAAATGAAGCTGAAGGCCCAAACAATCTAAGACTTGACATCTAAGGAATTTTAATTTTAAAACGGATGCAGGCCCATAGTTTAAACACACAACTACAATAACTTTTCAAATGCAGAAGGCTCAAAGCTTTATCCTTAAATAATTTTAAAAAAGAGGCTGAAGGCCCAAACAATTTAAGACTTAACACTAACAAATTTTGCGTTTGAAACGGCTGAAGGCCCATGATTCAAAACACTACTACAATCAATTTTTACAAGGCAGAAAGCCCAAGGCTTTATCCTTAAATAATCCTTTTTAAGTGAGGCTGAGGGCCCAAACAATCTAAGATTTAACAGTATGTAATTTTAATTTTAAGACCGCTGAAAGCCCATGATTGAAAAACACAATTAAAAAGGCAGACGGCCCATTATCTACAACCCAACTAAAAGTATACAAATTCAAACCATCAGCTATGAGCCATTAAAATACACAATCAAACACGAATAAGAAAAGGCAGTACAGCCAGTGGCTCTCAGAAGTTTCCGGGGGTCGGTCTGCACTTGAAATATTAACGTTCGCTTGGGGGAGACAGGTAGTCTGCCCAACTATATCCGATCCGCCGACAACCCAACCAAGAGACAGTCAACGGACCCATCGACAAGACGACGTGCTTTCCATCCGACCACTACAGAAGGAACTCCAAAGCCAAAACGTAAAAGGCGTAGCAACCCACAACAAAGTATGCATAAGCTGTGCAAACTACACACACGTGTTGGACAGTAACAACATGGTGAGGAAAGGGCACTGCCTGAATTTTACGTCGGCGACCAGGGCAGGTAACCGGAACGCTGACGGCCACAAGGCAGAAAATTCCGCTGGTGCACTTGGACTTCAAATAACCAAACTACAGTTAAAGTCTATCGGACGGTGGCCAAACTTTCACCAAGTCAAACACTGGCTGTTGCTCACGGTAATACCCCCAACAGCCAACCATGAAAACCAATGGCACAATGTGAACAGACTGGCTTCAGTAATTAAATCACCACTCAACTTTGGATGTCCTGGGTCAGTGAGCCAGGAAACCTCATAGCAATCGGAATAACTACCACACACTCCGACACTGCGTAGAGACCGCCAGCAGGCCCTGCCCACTGCGCCTCTCGGAGACTTCCTGGCTGGTCCACACCACCCAACCGACAGCCGCACACCGGCTAGCTGGAAACTATAAGCACCAGACCAAAGATAGTACAAGGTGCGAATATCGATACACACTGCTGCTGCCACACGCAGCAAGAGGAGTAACCACGGCATAACTACAATAACCGCAGGAAAGCAAATGCAGAGCAACAGTCCAGTTTTAAACCAACGCATAAGCCGGGGCCAGCACGGCTCATGAAGAATCACTGTTATTGCAATATTCTCATTCTTTGACAAACGAATGAATGACAAACTGCCTATTGGCTTCTGTCTCGGGTTCTTCGGCCGACGTTCATCTAAAGATTTTTCTGACGTTTCGTCAGCACGAGTGGCTGGCATTGTCAAAGCTTCACCCTCCATTGCCGGTGGTGAACTGGAGCCGAGCTCTTTCTTTTTTTTTTCCTTTATTGTATTTCAAATCCCCATCGGGGCGGGCTGGCAGCAGCATATGCGCTGCTCTTCAGCCGAAAGACATAGAACAAACAATAGAAGACATTTAAAAATAACAAAGGAGAGAATATGGTGAACATAGATATAAAAAAAGGGGGAACATCATGGAAGGCAATAGACAAAAAAACGGGGTGACCGTAAGATGGAGATAAAAAACTGTGAAAACTGTTTAAAAGTAGCACACACAAAAAGCCACACACTGCAACAATTAAAAGAACACAAGGCACAGTACGACTGGAGCATAAAAGGTATCGACAGATGGCATAGCACATAACAAACACTGACGGCGAACTTCAAGGCAGTACACAATTAAAATCACACCTCTTGATGCACAGCAGAAACAGCACTAAACACAACACCGATGTGGCACACTGACGATGATCAAAACAGAGGATCTGCCAGGTGCAAGGAGATGAGGGAGACTGGAAGAATGGAGGGAGGGGAAGAGATGGGGGAGAGGAGCAGGGGGCACGCTGAAGAGGGCCAGGTAGGGAGGGAAATGGGAAGGAAAGAGGCAAGTATGGGATGCAGGGTCCGAGGGGGGGGGGGGGGAGGAGGAAAATCCGCTTTGGGAGAAGGAGGGAAGAGGAAAAAAGGGGGCCCTGGGGGGGGGGGGGGACAAGGTCAGGTTATAGTTGGAAGGAAGGGTAGATGTCACGGCGAAGTTCGTCATCCTGGAGGGGAAGGCGTGGGAAATTGCCCTGATGAAGGAGATGGAGGGTGTGGAGAGCCGAGCTCGCGGCCGCAGACTATATGTACCTGGCGCGCCAATGTCCGAGGGCTTCTCCGCGGTCATTTCCGGTGCGTTTCTCCTCTTGCTACCTGCGATGGTCGTTCGCTGCAGTACCGGAAGCCAGGATCCGTTTACCTCAAGGCTTTCCTCTTTCTTGTTGAAACTGTTCGCGTGGTTTTGTATTTCTACAGCTTCTCTGAACAAGTGCGTGTGATAGTGCTTCTCTACAGCCAGAACTTCCGTGTCGGCGAATTTTATTACGTGGTCGGTCTCATTCAGTGCGTGCTCTGCCACGGCCGATTTCTCCACCTGCCCCAACCTGCAATGTCGCTTATGCTCTTTGATCCTGGTGTCCATTGATCGTCCAGTCATTCCGACATAAACTTTTCCGCATGTGCATGGTATATGGTATATTCCCGACACTGCTGTGTCCCAGGTTTTCGCCGTGAAGAACAGCTCGGCGACTTCCTAAGACACTTGAACAGCCTCCATGCCAAGATAACATTTACCATGGAAGTAGAAAAGGACAAGAAACTGCCATTTCTAGATGTACTGGTCACAAGGAATGGCGAAAACCTGGGACACAGCGTGTATCGAAAACCGACAGATACGGACCGATACCTGCACAAACTGTGAAACCACCACCTTCGTCAGCACCTTTAAAAGTTTTCCTGAAACTTTTGGCTTGAGACCATAATTACGCTGTTTTTGACATACAGCTTATATCTCACTCCCACAGACTTCCATAACTGCAATTCCATCCGCTGGCCCGTCGCTGCAAGTTGCTCATACCAATCCACTCCCGCTTGCCCATTGTCACTCACCCTTATTCAGCCCAACCAACTGTCAATATCTTTTTGTGTCTCTCTATCACTATCTCCTGTATCCAGCGATAGTTTCCTTCGTTCTGTCCTATTACTACAGTCTCCTCTCACTGTCTCACTGTCTCCCTCTTGCTCTCTCTTACTCCTACTATCTCATTCGTTCATTCTCATAGCTGCTGTATTTTCTCACTGTCACTGTCTCTCACTCCCTCGTTTTTATTGTCATAGACTGCATCCCGTTATTGCTGGCTCCCTCCCCCTTCCAGTTCCATTTTATTCTTCTCTTCATTCCTCTCCCACTCTCACTGTTTTCTTCACTCTTTTCCTATCGCTGTTCTGCCACTGTATCTCTCTATCTCTCTCTCTCACTCACACTGTCCTTGACTGCTTCGCTCTCTCTGTATCACAACCACTGTCTACTATCTTACAGCACTTATTAATTCTCTGTCTCTTTCCCACTGCTACTGTCTCCTTAACTCTCACCATAAAAAGGAGCGTATATGCTCGCATCCCAGAATTTTTGGTAAGGTCTTCAGAGGTGCCGAGAAAGGTAGAATGAGGCAGCTGATACCCTACTTTTGAGTCAGAATTTTTTAAGCAGGATCATATTCACCTTACCGCTGGTTCGCTACGTTTCCCTGCTGCAGTAGGGTATGTAACTCATATGAAAAGAACTTCACGGGTCAGTAAAATTTTTATAGTTTACTTTTGTGATACTGAAACAACACAAAATAAATTTTATATTTCAGACTGGATTTTACGTACACGAAAAATTAGCATGTGGTTTAGTACTACAACACGGGGTTCCCAGAACCATGATGATGATAATGGAGACACTCTGCACATTTATTGCACTTTATAAACTGCGTTTTTGACTCCTACTGGATTTCACGTATGTATTTTACCTGTAGAAATAGGGAACTCTGTAGGTCAGAAAATGATAAAGGCATCAATAAAATGTTGAAGGTTATTTGATATCGGGCTCTTTGGAATATATCGTTTTCTGCCATTTGCTGCTCGTAGAAATTAGAATACGCGGCTCGGTAACCATGTTTTTGGGTGTTTCTCGATAACGGGTAAAGATTTTGAAAACAGGATGATGACACTTCTTATACCTAAAGAATTTACCGTTAAAATTTGAGTAGTTTGCTGCGGTTAGTTATTTAGATATTCCTTGCTGACGGCGATAAAGTAGTGAAAAACGTTTTTTTCAGATTTCCTCAGAAACCGTTCATGAACCAAATGTTGCCTCCATAATGCCCTTAATGTGCACCGTAAACTGCATCTAATTTAAAAAGAACGAACTGATTTTCTAAATTTGCCTAAGCTAGAAGTAGTGTGTAATATTCAAATTATGACCCTGCACTGTAGGATACTTACAATACCATGATCCTTTTGTTGGGTTTACAAATGGTACGTTGCCAACGGCTACTCCAAATACTGGACCCTGCCATTCTACCGCCAATGAAACCGATGCATGAGTGGCGAAAAAGTCCCGTTTCTATGTTTGGCGTTTTGGAGTATTTTGGTACCGATGAATCATTCACATAAGGGAAATTTCCAGAGAATTTAGAACACGTAAGACTTGTAACTTTTCTAAAGGAAGGTAATACCTCTTCTTTAGTTAGGTGACGCAGAAGACATAGAAAACTACTGGGCTGTGTCCCTTCTGCCATTTTTCTCAAATACTGACAGTTATGAAAGACAGGTTAACGAAGTACTTTAATAAATACAACTTCTTAAGCGAATCCACTATTTGGTTTCCAAAGTTGTAGCAGTACGGAATCAGCCATCGCAGAATTCATAAAAGTTGCACTTGATGCTATTCACAAAGATGAGTTGTCACAGGCATATTTTTAAATCTTTCTAAGTATTCTGATACTGTTGACCATAAGAAGCTGGAAGCTAGAAGCACGAGGAATAGACGATAAGCTAATGACTGGTGCTGATCACACATAGTAGGTGGTGTACGAAGAGAAGAGAACACATACGTTAAAAACGTCTAAACTTTTAGTAAAACACTTAAGAAAAACAAATATATTAGATTGCTCCGGGTTTGTTTATCGATTGTCATTTTTTATTTCTAGTTCGCTATTGCAACTTGAGTTTACATAGTGTCATTTTATCATTTGGAGATAGTGAGAGGAGCTGTGGAGGCTAGAAAATGGAGCGCCAAATGGGAAAATCGGAAGATTTCCGATATATTCGTCTGTTTGTGGTCAACAGAGAGGTGACAGTATCGGAGACAGCCAGAAGCATTTGAGCCGTGTGTAACACCCCACCCGTTGCTTGTCCGATTTTTGCGTGTGTTCGCCCCTGACAAACAACTTACAGAGAAATTGGGAGTGGAACTGTTCGCAAAAATTGATAACGCTAGATTTAAATGTTGCCCTGTCACCCCTTATTAATCTGCGGTGGTAGTGTTGACGATAAATCACACCTATTTTTACTTCCAAACATGAACGATCACGAACACTTAGGGTGTTCAATGACATCAAACACATGCACAAAAATAAAATAAAGCAAAAGGGTGAATTCAGGATCAACTACTGAAAGTAAAGGCTCTACTGAATCACAATAACTTTAATATAACCCTCAGATCAATGCTGAATAAAACACAATGAACAATTTACAAATTATCCTCCTAACTGGCATTGGCAGTAACTGTGTTAAAATCGGTCCAAAACGCGATCTCTTATAACATATATTTGAAGAACCACTACACTCCAAAGTACCGTGAAACATCTGTCGAAACAGCAATTGCAATTGATCCAACTATTTAACGTTACTCCTAACACAGGCCGAAGCGGGAGCGATCTCACCGTAGTATTCCTGTTGTAGCGGCGGTCTCCGACAGCGATGGCGCGGCCGTGCGGTCGGCGTGTGGCGTCTCGAAATGTACATTCCTACAGTATTCGGACAACAGACTGCTGTTCGTAAACTTCTCTAATTGCGACAATGTTTCCGTCAGCAATGAGCTGGCGCGGCTAACGTCCTCTCAGAAAGAAAGACCAAGACAAGAGACGACTTGGCGAACGTCCTCTCAGTACGAGGGCCCAGAACGGATGACCTCTACTGAGAGTCCAGCAAGATCGCTCTTCACCTTTGTTTTCTCACCTCAACTTTTACCGAGCGAATCACATCGCTAGAAGCTCTCAAAATACCCAGTTTGCCAGTGCCAACCAATGTACGGCCTGGGAATAGAACTCTTTTCCACAATTCTTTTATTTATACAAATTTCATAACTAAACTCCGCCCTTGCCGGCTGGGAAGAACCACAGATGTGGTCAATAACACGTTTACTGGAATTTTTCTCCCAAGAGACCACTCGAAATTATCCGGCAAGATTCCCCGTCGTAGCGAACACAGATTCTGGCATTGAACGTTTATTATTCGGAACTCCTGGCCTGCCCCACTTGAGTTACTCGAAGGCCTAAAATTAGTGGGACATAGGCGAGAGCACGCAAAGGAAAGCCCGTCCAGCTATCCACTGCTCTGTTTTGGTAAACACTTGAACACCTGCAGCCGTTCGTCCCTCAGAGGTTGGGGGCCGATTGCAGAAATCCCCCAGTTCACCATCCATACCGTCAGGCTGTGGCCTTCGGCGGTTAGGCGGGGACATAGCCGAGCTCCGTCTCGCGTACTGCCTTTCCGCAAGATCTTATAATTACAAAATCGCGGAATTCTCGCATGCCGATGCGTTTCCACATAGATTTACTATACCATAATTTAGAGTAGTACTCCAAAAAAATCTAAAGTGTCACATGTAAATGGGCTCGTGCAAGGTGCAAGACCGTTGCCACCTTACACGTGTATAGGGATAATAATGCCATTGAACAGAGAACGGAAAGAAAATGGTTTTCCCATTTTAAGGAGGGTCGTTTTGACATTAATGACTCTCCAGGAACATCTTCTGGTTTTGATAAAGGTCGTTTGAACGCATTAAACCACAATGATCCACGTCAGTGAACTAGAGAACTGGCATATGTGATGAACAGTGATCATTCCAGCAATTCGTGACATTTGCATGTGGCAGGTTCAAGAATCGGGTGTATGGGTATCGTATACTTTAAGCAAAAAACAAAACATTACCGGGCGACCATCTATGCACCTCTGATTGCTCGTCATCAGCTGGCTCGTGAACAACACCGACCATTCCTATCCTGTATGGTGAGAAATGGTGTCTTTAAGCTAACGTAAGGAAAGAAAAGAGTGGTTAAGCCCAAACAAAGCAGCAATTCTCTGTACAAAGACCTACGCGCATCCACAAAAGATAATCTTATGCATGTGGTGGAACAGCTATGGTGTGGTGCCCTACTAATTTCTTGCCCGAGGTCTAACCATCACAACTGACATTTATTGTCAACAACGGACACGTCTTGCAGATGCACTGCAAGAACAACGACCAGGAAGACTGAGCGAAATGATGCCACTCCAAGATAACGCTCACCTGTATTCTACTAGGCTGACCAAGGAACACTATACAGGAGTTGGGTTGGGAAGTCATTCCGCATCCACCTGATCTTGCGCTCTGAGTTTCACATTTTCCGCTCTCTACCAAACAACCTTCCAGGAACTTCTTTTCCTGATGAAAAGGCGCTCCAAACATGACTCAACGAGTTCTTCGCTTCAGAACCACGTGGTTTCTACAATTGCGGAATCGAAAACTTGTTTCAGCATTGGAAGACTCTTGTCAGTAGTGAAGAAGACTATATTATTAATGGCTAATGTCTTTGTTATGTTTATCTGTTGTGTTTATTAAACGTATGGGAAAACGTTACGAACATATTCACCAACCCAATAATGAAATAGAAATTCCTCAGGGTAGCATATTAGGTCAAATACTGTTCCTGATATATGTCCATAACTTTCCAAGCAGTATTGGTCATGGAGAATATGTTCTATTTGCTAATAATGCCGATTTATAGTCCCTAAGAAAACAAGAGAATTCCTTGCAGAGAAAGCGAAGGAAACCCTTACGGAAGTTCGCAGTTGAACAGTCTGTAATAAAGTGACATTGGTCATAAAGAAAACAAATGCCACGAATTTCAGTTTAAAAATGGAAAATGACAACGTTAAATTAAATGTAGATGGCAGCCTTATAGACCGCACAAGAAACAAAAAACTAATTGAGGAATGAATGTTGATTCTCAATTGAAGTGATGTGAACCCAAGAAACATGATTGCAAACATAATGTCGTTAGGATGTTATGTCCTTAGAGCCCTGTTTTCGGCGTGTAAGCAGCCAGTATCTTTTAGTTACATACTGCTCGTATGTACACTCAGTTCTTAAGCGTGGAATTCTTTTGTGGTGAACGAATGCACGGAATATGAACACAGTTTTCAATCTACAGAAAAGGGCCACAAGGTTAGTAACCAAAATAGTAGTCCAGCTCATTGGAAAGATCTGTTAAAGACACAGGCGATTTTAAGTACACCAAGCGAATACATTTGCCGAGCAGCTGCACACATAAAGAAAGGTATTGATAAATAGTATTGCACGAACATGATGATGATAATGATGATGATGGAACAAGTTATAGAGGGACATTACATATACTAAGAAAGAACACAACAAAATTTTATTCCAGGGAGTAAAACTGTACAATAAAGTGCCCGATTAAAGAGATATCCACAACAAACCTATTTGAAAAGGCAGTTAAAAAGTACCTGTTCAACAATACGCTGTATACACTGAAGGATTACTTAGATAACACAGAGAAGGAGTTAGGTAAAAAAAAGTCGCCCAAATAAACAGTAATAATAATAATAAGCATAATAAAACTTCTATCATTTCACACAACATTTTAAAACTATATTTTTTGGTTATTGTTTTCCTTTTCTAGAATATGTTACTTACAAAACCATGCAGTATGCATTGCAATCAACTAATAATCTTCGTGGCCATCATAAAGACATGCTGACTCAGTTTTTTATGACTAGGAAATGGGAAGTTGCAGTACACAAAAAGGAAACCAAACATTGTCACTACGGTCGTGACGTCAGCTGACGGTGTATGTAATATTACATTATGTGTGTAGTGTCTGCAGTGACAAGGAATGAGAAGTGAACACTGTAGCAGTAGCCTTTTACATTCATAAAATAATCTCTGCGAAACAGTATTTTACAACAGGGTTAAAGAGATTGACGTAGCTCTGCTTTAAACAGACTGACCTTGTATTCGGTTGGATGGAAGCTACAACCTTCATCCGACCCTCCTGAGTTAGGTTTTCTGTGGTTTCCCTAAGCTACTTCAGGCAAATTCTGGGATGGTTCTTCTTTAACGGCAAAGCGAACTGCCTGGCCCACCGTCTCAAGCATCGCGTGGGATCTGCTTTGCTATTCAATGCCTCACCATAACTCCAGACATGCTTTACAGTGCTGTTCACAACATTAGTCCTCGACTGCAGCTATTGTTGAGGAATGATGGTGGACATATTGAGCATGTCCTGTAAAGAACATCACCTTTGCTTTGTCTTACTTTGTTATGCTAATTATTGCTATTCTGATCAGATGAAGCGCCATCTTTCGGACATTTTTTGAATTTTTGTATACCCCATTCCAAGCATGTGTGTCAATTTGTACCTCTCTATCTACATTATTCCGTGATTTATTCAGTTTTCAAATTTATACTGGATTTTTGACCACCCGGTATATTTGTGGGCTTGAAAACAATGGAGATTGTGTTCGATAATGTTGTGATGACCTTCAGTGATGAAACGCAAGCACAATAAAGGCCATTATGCAGAAGCAGTTCTACTATAACTCGATAAACAGCGAGTCTCCAAGGCAGAAATTATGATCAAGAAGACAACGGAAGCAGCAAGATCCCTCAGACGGAGAAAGATACTGCATTTGGTTGATCCTCAAGAAGATAAAGAGTGCAAAGGCTTTAGGCTGTCTCTTCATCCAGTACTGAATTTTCCTTCAACCTGCAGGTGCGATTACTCAAAAACTACTTTTTTTTTGCATATGTTGCCCATTATCTCGAAAACTGCATAAGCTAAACTCTGAATTTCTTACCTCACATTAACAGCGGTTTATGTCCATGTAGATTTACAATGGTAGAGACAGCACTAATAGATCGACGATAAAAAAATTTTAAATACTTCCATTAAAAATTCACATCTTTATTTGTAAAAAAATTAGATACTTGACAGTAGAACAGTGAAGGCATAAGATATGACTCTATCCTGGAAAAGGTTTGTTTTATTACCTCTGATAGTTCCTGACAAAACTGGATATAAGTATGTTAACTTTAACATCATTAGGATAGGTCCCTGATAATCTTCTTCTGTTGCCCCCAGTAATAATCAGTTTCAACTTAACAGTGGTATATGCAGCCCCAATATGAGATACGAGGATAATCTTCATGTGAAATTGGCCTCCTTGGCCGGAGTCCAAAATGGAGTTATGTACTCTGGTGGTAAGATAGTCAAAAAGGTCCCATATAAAATAAAGTAAGAAATTGGGAGTCCGTGCGAATTCAAAAGAAAATTGAAAGTGTACCTCATGAATAAATAGAATAATGACATAGAAGCATATAACGAACGACAGAAAACGTAAAAATTACGATATAAATTGTAACATGTTGAACATAAGTAGGTTGTAAGACTTGTTATTGTATGGGTATACGACTGCCGAACAAACACCGGAAGCAGACACATCCAATAAATATTTGGAAGGACGTATACAGGACTATCTGAAATGAAAAGATCAGACGAAACTGAGTGCAGGAAAGCCAGAGACTAGACTGGGATTGGAAGAAGGAGTTAGATTGTAAAATAATACAGTATTAAACATGTTTGTTATTCGGCAACCGTATACTAGTTTCAGCGTAGGATAATACAGCCAATCGGTTGCAAATAACTGTTAGGTACGCTGACCTAGGTTTCGACACCTACTAAGGATGTCTTCATCAGAATGAAATTTCGATAAATCGTAAATTACGTTGCTAAAAATCGTGCTTCGACCAATACTTGCAAACTGCTCGTTGTCTGAGAGACGTACCAGATATAATAAACAGGAAGCATAGAAGGTCCAACGGAGAACAACAAGTTTCCCAACGGATTCGTTCATTTGGCGCAGAAACACTCATTCAAGTCCAGTGGCAGACGCTACAAAAGTGGCTCTGAGTATCACAGTGGGGTTTACTGTTAAATTTTTGAGAGCGTTCTCTACCAACATATAGCTCCCTCCTATATATATATATATATATGGTGTCCCATTTATCTTGACCACCATAAATAACTGTTTGTCCAGATGCAAATTACAAATTGTTTCAAGAAAAAGTTCTTTAGCCGTAAGGGGGACACATCAATCAGCATGATTGCCTTCGTTGTAGTTTTGTTTTTTACAAAGATATGAACAGCGGTATGACTTTTTTAAAAAGCACCCTGTATTTTTTAGTTGGCAATTCATTTACTCTCCTAAAGACCTATTCAAAAATGTATTACAGTGTACCATTCACTGAAACACAACGTTATTAATTACATAACACAACATTGACGTTGACACTCCCAGCGCTTAGTGCAGGTATTCGGAGTAATGGAACACATCCTCGTGCTGACGTTGACAGAGGACAAATGTAAACATAAGTAGAATGCGCACCCGTCATTCCGTCAACCACCGTCAGTTGAAGAGTTGTGTGAGTAGAATGTACACCAACGAAGAGAAGGTAGAGATGTTACTCATTTATGGGAAATGAAAGTTAGCAGAACAGTAATTGCAATACTGTTTTCTTATGTACAGCTACATTTAGTACAGTAGTTTAGTCCTTTTAAATACTGTTGTGTAGATTATTCATACAGTAAAGGCTATCCTTCCTCCTAACTGCATCGACATAAAGTTTCTTTTATTGTTATTGTTGTTGAGGTGGCTGAAATGCTACGCAGGCAGCGGAACTGTTCAGAGAGCGATATCCTGACAAGAACCCACCATCCCAACGGAAGTTTTCTCGTCTTGTGACGCTTGACGAAACGGGAAGTTTCAACCAAAGACAACGCAATCGTCGTAGCACTCGCACAGACGAAGCTGCCGAAGTTACTGTTCTCGCTTCCGTTGCTATGAATCCACATGTGAGCACACGACAGCCTGAACACGAGACTGGCATTCCTAAAACCAGTGTACATCGTATTCTTACACGTCACTGGTTCCATCCTTACCATGTACACCTACATCAAGAATTGCATGGGGATGATTTCCAGAATCGTGTACAGTTTTGTCAGTGGGCACAGCAGCAAATCCTCTCCAACCCGAACTTCTTTGCAGTGTTCGTTTTACTGGTGAATGTTCCTTCTCAAACAAAGGACAGGTAAATACAAGTAAGTCCAGAGACAGCCCACGATGGCTTACACAGGTGGAACATCAGCGTCAATTGAGAGTTAACATCTGGTGTGGGATGCTTGGTACCATAATTATGGGCCCTTATTTCATCATGGTAGTCTAAACGGCACAGCGTATGCCAACCTCCTCAGAAGATTTCTTCCTCCTTTCCTGGATGAAGTGCTGCTAACAACGTGGTATAAACACGATGGGTGTCCAGCAAACAATGTCTTGCATGCACGTCGTGTTCTGAACCAAAGGTATCCTGCTTGATGGACTGGTCGAGAAGGAACAGTTATTTGGCCTGCTGGGTTTCCTGATTTAAATCCTCTAGACTTTTTCTTTGGAGATGCATTAAAGACGTTGTCTATCGCGATATTCCAGCAACTGCAGAGTACATGCAGGAACGTATCGTGCTTACTTGTAATTCTCCTCAGCAGGCAACACAGGAAGCAGTAAATAATTCTTTCATTCAACGAGTGCAAAAGTGTATCGGTGTCCAGGGTCACCACTTTGAGCACCTTTGAATGTTCTACTACTGGGCAATGGTACAGGAGAGACAAATTCAATTTTGTGTTATGTTTTTACTTGGTTTTCATTTGTTTTCTGACAACTCCAGCTAGTGGACGAGTTTGTAATCCCGGGCTCAAAGTCAGTATTGTGTTATGTAATTAATAATGTTGTGTTTCAGTGAATGGTACACTGTGATACATTTTTGAATAGGTCTTAAGGAGAGTAAATGAATTACTGAATAAAAAACACAGGGTGCCATTTAAAAATCACGCCTCTGTCCATATCTTTGTAAAAAACAAAGCTACAACGAAGGCAATCATGCTGATTGATGTACCCCTGACGGCTAAAGAACATTTGCTTGAAACATTTTGTAATTTGCATCTGGACAGACAGTTATTTAGGGTGGTCAAGATAAATGGGACACCCTGTATATGTGTACATATATCGTGAAAACACCGCGAAAGTAAAATTTAGAGAGATTCTGACTCAAACGGAAGCTTACCAAATTCTTCTTTCCCCGCACTTTTCACGACTGGAGAACGGGAGAGGGGTTGACTAACGATGATACGCAAAGTAACCTCTGCCAAACGGCATAAAAGCGCTTGCGGAGTAAGTTATAGATGGAGATCTAAGTAATTAATCCTAACAAATTGAACCAACACGCATACTCTGAAGTGTCAGAGAAACTGGTACACCTGCGTAATATCGCGTAGGGCCCCCGCGAGCACACAGATGTGCCGCAACACGACGTTGCATGGTCTCGGCTAATTTTTGAAGTAGTGCTGGAGGAAACTGACACCATAAATCCTGCAGGGCTGTCAATAAATCCGAAAGAGTAGGTGGGGGAGAAGCTCTCTTCTGAACTGCATGTTGCAAGGCATCCCAGATATGCTCAGTAATGTTCCTGTCTGGGGAATTTGGTGGCCAGCGGAAGTGTTTAAACTCAGAAGAGTGTTCCTGGAGCCACTCTGTAGCAATTCTGGACGTGTGGCGTGTAGAATTGTCCTGCTGGAATTGCCCAAGTCCGTTGGAATGCACAATAGACATGAGTGGATGTCGGTGTTCAGACAAGATGCTGACTTACGTGTCATCTGTCACAGTCGTATCTAGACGTATCAGGGGTCGTGTATGACTCCAACCGCACACGTCCAATACCATTACAGATGATTCAACAACAAGAACAGTCCGCTGATGACACACAGTGTCCATGGATTAATGAGATGGTTTTCATACCCGTACATGTCCATCCACTCGATACAATTTGGGACTTGTCTGACCGCGCAAAACTTTTCCATTCCCAACAGTCCAATGGAGGTGTTGACGTGCACAGGCGAGGCGTAAAGCTTTGTGTAGTGTAGTCATCAAGGGTACACGAGCAGACGTTCGGCTCCAAAAGCCCATATCGATTATGTTTCACTGAATGGTTCGCACGCTGCCACTTGTTGGTGGCCCAGCATTGATATACGCAAAGATTTGTGGAAGGATTGCACTTCTGTCACGTTGAACGATTTTATTCAGTCGTCGTCGGTCCCGTTCTTGCATGATCTTTTTCCGGCCACAGCGATGTCGGAGATATGATGTTTTACCGAATTCCTGATATTCACGGTACACGCCTGAAATTTACGTACGGGTAAATTCCCACATCATCGCTGTCTCGGAGAAGCTGCGTCCCATTGCTCCTGCACCGACTATAACACCACGTTCAGACGCACTTAAATCTTGATAACCTGCAGCAGTAACCCATCTAACAACTGCACCCGACACTTACTGTCTTATATAGGAGTTGACGACCGCAGCGCCGTATTTTACCTGTTTACAATATCTGTATTTCTATAAGCGTGCCTATACCAGTTTCTTTGGGCTTCAGTGTAGCGTGAGCAGCGTACCATTGAGTTGTGCCAGCGGAACTCGGTTCCAAGGCCGATCTGCGGCAAGTGGAGGCTCACTGCAGAAGGTCGTGGGAGGCGTGGGTCGTCGGTCCCTGCGGCACCGCGACAAAAACAGACCGGCCGCGGTGCCCGGCTGTGACTCAGCTGCCGGAAACGAGGCGATGGCGGTAGCGCGGGCACCGGGTGACGTCACCAGGATCAGGCGACTGCTGCAGTGTCCGGCCGGCCTCCAGCGGTGCAAGAGCACTGTGGGCCCAACAGAGGCGAGCGATGTGCGCCAGCGGGCGCCGGTGGACACCGGCGCACGACACGTGAATCTGGGAACCATAACAGCCGTTATCTGTAGTGGCCATCTGCCTGTCTGAGATGCTATCCAATAGTTTTCGAAATACGTTGAATAAAATTATTAAGGTACTGGGCCCAAATATCGTCATGTTCCTAGGTTAGGAGCTGTGTAAGTCCTTAAAGGCTATGGAAAGGGCAACAAATTTGGTATATACGAGGTTTGTACGGAAAATACGTATAAAAGTTGAATAATGTCTTTATGTTACAAGTTGCAGTCATCGCCAGGTGGGACTACTGCTGTAATCAATCCCATCAACGCTCAGTTCGAGTCAGAGCACTCTGCGTGAAGGTGGGAGTGAGAGGCGGATTGTTGACAGTTACCCTTTTTCACCTGCCGTCGGCATGGAGCTCTCTCTGATTGAGGAACAGCGCGTCAACATCAAGTTTCTTGCAAAGCTAGGCAAGAATGGCCGTGAGATTTTTGAGTGTTTGAAACAGGTTTACAGAGACAATTCTCTGAAGGAACCAACCGTGAACAAGTGGTTAAAAAGATTCCGGGATGGCCGAGAAGAAGTGAACGATGACCCTCGACCAGGACGCCCGTCGACATCGAGTTCCGATGCAAATGTTGAACGAATTCGGGCTTGTGTTCTTAAAGACCGTAGATTGACAGTCAGAATGATTGCTGACGAGCTGTCAATCCCCAAAACAATCGTTCATGAAATCCTGACACAAAAACTTGAAATGAAGAAATTGTGTGCGAAAATCGTACCGAAGCTCTTGACGCCAGAACAGAAAGCAAAGAGGGTTGAGTGTTGTGAAGATTGGTTGGAAGCAGAGGAACGAGGGGACTTTCTCAACCGAGTCATCACTGGAGACGAGTCCTGATTTTACGAATTCGATGTGGAGCTCAAATCTCAAAGCAAGGAATGGTAACTAGCAGGAGCACCGACAACAAAAAAAGTCGCGAAAATCAAGGTCCAATGTGAAGACAATGTTGATTGTTTTCTTTGATCCTAGGGGCATTGTTCACAAGGAATTTGTCCCTCCCGGCCAGAGAGTGAACGGAAATTTTTACGTTGAAGTTCTGACACGTCTCAGAGCTCGTGTGGCCCGAGTTCGACCGGAGTTGGCAAAAGGGGCAGGTGGATCCTTCATCACGACAATGCGTCCTCTCACACGTCGCTCGTTGTGCGCGAGTTTTTGGCCCGAAGCTCAATCACCGAGACAGACCAGCGGCCTTATTCACCCGATTTAGCCCCTTGTGACTTCTTCGTGTTCACGAAATGCAAAATGTTGCTTCGGGGGCGGCACTTGGGAGATGTGGAAGCCATCAAGGCGGAAACGACACGGCAACTGAACAACATCACAACTGAAGACTTTCAGCAATGTTATCAACAGTGGAAACGGCGATGGCAGAAGTGTATCGCGTCTCAGGGCGAGTACTTTGAAGGAGACCATATTGTATAATGTAAATTGTAAAATAAAGTTATTATTCATTTTTTATACGTATTTTCCGGACAAACCTCGTATATTACCGAATTTATCCACCATTTGTAAGCAACGTACAGGTAAATTTTTATAACATATTAAAACCAGAATTTGACATAAACCTTGACACTGCAAAAACAGAAATAGAAAAAAATTATTCGGAATGTCGTCTCTCATAAAAATTCTCAAAAATACCAATAATTTAAATATTTTTCTTACCGTTACAACAATGTCAAATACATCAAGTATTATAAATCAACTGAAGGCCACGAATGAACATTGCTTTCAAGTTATTTTCAGCCATCTAAATATATGCCACATACGAAAATTTCTCGGGTACTCAGCCGGATGGCGTCGTTCATAAAGTCAGCATCCATCAGAGATCAATCAGACTCTAGGATCGCCTGAAGATGGCAAGAAGTCGGCTTACCGAAATATCGCGCCTGTTGGACGACGCTATCCGGCTGAATATCCGAGAAATTTCCATTTTCGGTACCCTGGAAAAACCTCAGATCACACATGTGTCACATATGAATTTGCTTGTCTAGGTAGAGGAAGAGCATGTTTCGTGATAACAAACCAAGCTTTTTGCGTAACGAATCCGTTTCTCTTGCCTTTTTCGAGAGGAAAAAGTAAAATATGGTCTATTAATAGGAATTAAACGGCACTTCTAATGAAAGCTCCAAATTTCGTATCCAGGCCGAAAATAGGAACTGCAAGAGGGTGTAACGTCTATTAGCAAAAGACATATTATGTAGTAAAGAGAAAACATTGTGTATCATGTTTGGTTATTGTATGGAATTATGTACTTTTTTTTATTATTTATTTTAGATAATATCTGTGTCGGCGAGTACTGAAACCGCCACAGACGATAAATATCAAACAAAGATGAGAATGTGTGACTGGGAATTGCAAGCTGTAACGTTGACTGCTGCACTAGTTCACCTCAGTACGAAAATATTAATTCTCTCGTACACCAGAGTCAAACGTACTGCACAGAGCAGACTCTCTTAACTAAACTGTGGGCTATGGTCACGCTTGCATGCTCAGTTAAACATTCCTTACCAACTGTGGCAACCGGATAACCCTAGGGGGACCAAATCAGGAGATGGGACGACATTAGCCTCATTCTTTTTCCTCGCCATCACCCGCTAAGTAGTTCCCTTGGGAGCGAATATACTGATCCCATCGTTATCACAGTCGATATTCGCCCGTTTTTCTATCGCTTATGCAATCCGAAAATCTGTTTTAGCCCTAGCCATTGTCTCGAAAAACTTGCTTCCATATCTAGTGCGTTTCTGCAATAGTTTTCCCAAATGTAAAACAAAACTTTATACAGTTAAGTCTCTCTTCCAAGACAGCCGTCTCAAAACCAAAAACTCACGGAAACATGACAGTGCAATTGTGCTCTGCAACTAACACAACTGAGATTTCGGAGCCACTTGTCACACTGATTGAAGGATGTTGTTTGAGTATGCGCGAAAGCAACGGACAATGGCTTCGATAAGAGTTGTTCCTGCCGTCAGTCACACTGACTCAAGGATGTGTGGAGAGGTACTCTCACGTGTCTCAGTGTACTTGGAATCATTTGCATACAAGTTTCGAATTTCGATGACTTTTGCACTCCATTTCGTATCTAAATGTTGGCATCGCAGAAAAAAAATCACAAGAATGTGACACCATCTACTGATGGCCTCCGAAGACACAGATATCATTGTCTTCATTCAATAGTTGTTTGAGTATGGCAACAGTGGTTTCATTAAGCATTGCTCCTGACAGCTGTGAAGGGCGAATTTTAATACGATTCTTGCTTGCAAAAGGATCCACAGCTACTCAAATTTGTTAGGAGCTATAACTCGTTTATGGGTCTAAAATGACGAGTGAATGAGAGATTAGGCAATGGTGTCAACGCTTCAAAAGTTGCAATGCAAATGAGCCGGCCGGTGTGGCCGTGCGGTTCTAGGCGCTTCAGTCTGGAACCGCGTGACCGCTACGGTCACAGGTTCGAATCCTGCCTCGGGAATGGATGTGTGTGATGTCCTTAAGTTCGTTAGGTTTAATTAGTTCTAAGTTCTAGGCGACTGATGACCTCAGAAGTTAAGTCGCATAGTGCTCAGAGCTATTTGAACTATTTGCAATGCAAATGAGGAAGATGAAGAGCTCCATTCAACAAGGGGACGGGAAACTGCGAACGGATTGACAATTGGCTTTTGGTGCTCTGGCTCATGAATTTCCTCGTATTTGTCGCACCCGTTATATAAGTTTTGCTCGGATCTGTTTACCTTGCAGCGCCTTGGTGCAATGAGGGTTCGTCTCAGCAACTCCTGCTACATTGGTCCCCTCGTTTTTTCACGTTATTATGAAAATAATTATGCGAAAGAACGTACTTAGGATCAGAAACTAGTTACATCAAAACAATTTCTTTTACCACGACAATGCGTCGTTGCGAGTTTCTTCCCCAACGTATTCTTCCCATAACTGATTATGGTGATCTTATTCATCAAGGAATTTCGTACGAGAGCTCGCTCCGAATTGAACTGGTGATGAATACTTATGTGCTATAGATTCGACCATACCTCAGAAGTACTCGTTCTCAACAAATTAAAATCCTCTATATACCTCTACATAAGACAGCCCTCTTCTCAAAATCGTTTTCTGTAACGAGAACCAGACTACGGAACGATATCCTTAAAACATCACAGAAATTAAATTCCTTTCAAATTTAAAAAGACAGCTAATTTTCCAGTTCCATCCGCATCACCAACCGCTTGTCTCCAGAGTCCCCTTATTCTCGTAACTGCGGTTGTTATTTGTCGTTATTTGTATGGTTAATGCACGACCTAATTTGTTGACTAGTAACAATTAACAGCGCTCGGTCTTTTAAAGCGCCTACATTTGTTGTTGCACTGCTCAATAAAATTAAGGCGTCACTTCCGCAAACGCCATAATTGTCTCCCATTGCGATACACAAGTTTCGAATTTGGCTGAATACTGCCTTCTACCTTTCTCTGTACTGTTACAAAAATGTGGCGCTCTGCGACGTAGATCGCGAGTTCGGCAACGCCTCAAGCAGTAATATGTCAACACGCGGAAAACAGGCCAGAGCTCAGATGTTCACGAAAGGTGTAAGGTGTGTTAATGATAGCGCTTTGGCATCAAATTCCACCTTAATTCCGGCCAACGCCACCGTGGACGCGTCAAACGAGGGAACGGTCGTCATCGCCTCCTGTTATTCAAATTTTCTTTTGTCGTTTCTACAATGGAGTTCAGAATAATGTCGCCCAGCGTTGATATCACGTCGATTTCTTGCGAGTGGCCGAGAAAAACATTTTAGACCCATCGGCCCGTAGAATCAACACAAAATACCCGGGGGTGGAATAAATGGCGGCAATGAAATGACCCCTCCATTGAGGCGACGTTTCCCACACATATCGCAGTCGAAAACGACAGTTTGCAGAGCTGTGAGCAACATGACTACAATATTGACAATCTTCGATACTTCTGACAGATACCGGAAACTGTAGCCTTTCTCTAAGGACATTGTTGGCCAACAACCCCACTGAACGTGATAGCATACCTTTGGAATGCAGTGAGATCGCAATATTTGCTCTGATGTACACAATGGAACCATCAGGGACTACTCAGAACTTTTCGACCAAATATGGCCGTGATCCAAAGTAGCAAAGGCTGCTTATGCTTTCCCAGCCCTGCTACGGTGTGATCATTAACGGATGTAATACTGACAGATGCATGAATAAACCAGCAAAGGATTGCTCTAAGACACTTCTTTCAGTTCATAAGCACCCTTGGTGCCACCCACCAGCCTTTGGTGAGTACTTTAAATGTGTACCTCAACATATGACGAAGTTCCCGGCCCTTGCAGACAGGCAACCCCTTCGATATCACTCCGATTCTGGATAGCCTACTAGCAGGCGCAACAGGTTATGCTACCTGTAGTCACCTAGGACTCTCGTCACGAGTTCTGTCTGCAAAGATACATTATTAAGGTGCTCAACAAAGGTAGTTGGGTGACACGGAGAATGTTGCCGAACTGGGTGGTTATAGAGGGACCATTCACCGTTTTATTTACGTATCTGTCAATGTTGCATCACACTGAGATCACGCCAGTGGATGGTGTGAAGCAGGAGGGCTGGAAAAACATAGACACCCTTTGCTGCTTTGCATCATGTTCAGATTTCGTCGAACGATTTTGAACGTTCCCTATAGGTTCTGTCCTGTACGCCAGAGTAAAAACTGCAGTCGCACTGTACTCCAAAGGGGTGTGATGACGTTCAGTGAGTTTTCCGGTCGAAAATGTCCTTAGCTGAAGGGTTAAACGTCTGGGAGGTATCAGCAGGGTGAAATTCTCAAGAACATTGTGCTGTTGCTCAACGCAAGGCCAGCTGTCATTTTCGACCACAAAATACACTCCTGGAAATTGAAATAAGAACACCGTGAATTCATTGTCCCAGCAAGGGGAAACTTTATTGACACATTCCTGGGGTCAGATACATCACATGATCACACTGACAGAACCACAGGCACATAGACACAGGCAACAGAGCATGCACAATGTCGGCACTAGTACAGTGTATATCCACCTTTCGCAGCAATGCAGGCTGCTATTCTCCCATGGAGACGATCGTAGAGATACTGGATGTAGTCCTGTGGAACGGCTTGCCATGCCACTTCCACCTGGCGCCTCAGTTGGACCAGCGTTCGTGCTGGACGTGCAGACCGCGTGAGACGACGCTTCATCCAGTCCCAAACATGCTCAATGGGGGACAGATCCGGAGATCTTGCTGGCCAAGGTAGTTGACTTACACCTTCTAGAGCACGTTGGGTGGCACGGGATACATGCGGACGTGCATTGTCCTGTTGGAACAGCAAGTTCCCTTGCCGGTCTAGGAATGGTAGAACGATGGGTTCGATGACGGTTTGGATGTACCGTGCACTATTCAGTGTCCCCTCGACGATCACCAGTGGTGTACGGCCAGTGTAGGAGATCGTTCCCCACACCATGATGCCGGGTGTTGGCCCTGTGTGCCTCGGTCGTATGCAGTCCTGACTGTGGCTCTCACCTGCACGGCGCCAAACACGCATACGACCATCAATGGCACCAAGGCAGAAGCGACTCTCATCGCTGAAGACGACACGTCTCCATTCGTCCCTCCATTCACGCCTGTCGCGACAACACTGGAGGCGGGCTGCACGATGTTGGGGCGTGAGCGGAAGACCTAACGGTGTTCGGGACCGTAGCCCAGCTTCATGGAGACGGTTGCGAATGGTCCTCGCCGATACCCCAGGAGCAACAGTGTCCCTAATTTGCTGGGAAGTGGCGGTGCGGTCCCCTACGGCACTGCGTAGGATCCTACGGTCTTGGCGTGCATCCGTGCGTCGCTGCGGTCCGGTCCCAGGTCGACGGTCACGTGCACCTTCCGCCGACCACTGGCGACAACATCGATGTACTGTGGAGACCTCACGCCCCACGTGTTGAGCAATTCGGCGGTACGTCCACCCGGCCTCCCGCATGCCCACTATACGCCCTCGCTCAAAGTCCGTCAACTGCACATACGGTTCACGTCCACGCTGTCGCGGCATGCTACCAGTGTTAAAGACTGCGATGGAGCTCCGTATGCCACGGCAAACTGGCTGACACTGACGGCGGCGGTGCACAAATGCTGCGCAGCTAGCGCCATTCGACGGCCAACACCGCGGTTCCTGGTGTGTCCGCTGTGCCGTGCGTGTGATCATTGCTTGTACAGCCCTCTCGCAGTGTCCGGAGCAAGTATGGTGGGTCTGACACACCGGTGTCAATGTGTTCTTTTTTCCATTTCCAGGAGTGTATGTGGGACTCAAGGCTCCAAGGCAGGGGGTGTAAGAGGTCCATGACTAAGGTATTTACTGCTAGCGCACTCCAGCAGATGTAACTTCGGTGGATTGCTCACGCGCTGCCTGCGATATGTAAGCTACAACAGAATCCCTCTCAGATAGCAGTGTCGGCAGCAGTAGGACTAGTGGCTCACATCGGGCGGTGGGGGTCAGGTTGCTCTTAGAGAGCAGTTGTCTAGTTGTATAGCTCACAGAGATCACTTGTGCCCTGTATGGAATTACCAAGGCCGGTCGTGGAGAACGATGGCGCTGCCTGAGCGATGTAATATAAGGTAAAAGCAAAAAAATATTATTATTTATTTCCGCACGCATATGTAATTTGCAACAACTCATTTTGTACTATTGTTATATCAAAGTCACATATAAATAATTTTCAATAATTTCTCAATAATAATCTTTCGTATAAAGATAACTTTTGACAGTCATTCATCTGAATTTTAAGTTTTTACTAATTTCTCCTATCCGTAGTCATGGCAATTATCGTAAAGAAAAATTTGAATTTTTTTTATACATAACAAACTCTAGTGGCCAGCACTGCAGCGGGCTGTGCCAGAAAAATTTCTTATAGGAGCAGATATATATGCGTGTTATCCGGCGACATAATTGAGGTAAGGGCCGGCCGGAGTGGCCGAGCGGTTAAAGGAAAGTCTGGAACCGCACGACCGCTACGGTCGCAGGTTCGAATCCTGCCTCGGGCATGGATGTGTGTGATCTCCTTAGGTTGGTTGGTTTAAGTAGTTCTAAGTTCTGGGGGACTTATGACCACAGCAGTTGAGTCCCATAGTGCTCAGAGCCATTTGAACCAATTGAGGTAAGAATCTTCACTTTAATCAGAATGACTTTTGAGGGCCATGACGCAGCATCGCTGACGTCTAGATTTTCCAGTTTAGATTGACAGTCAGTTAATAATTGAAAGGTTATATATGTGTCACATTTTTGTTGCGAGGTTACGGAACTAATTTGTTGCGAGGTTACAGGGGTGGTTTCATTAACTCGCTTTTTGCTATTAATTAGGACTTCTTGTGTCGATTCAGAGCGGCGGTGTGTCTGAAATGTTTTCCCTCACCGCTCGAAAGAAAACCTCGTGACATCAACGCTTGGCGTTGCAGTTCTAACGTCCTTTGCAGAGACAACGAAAGAGGAGGTGAAATGTAGGTACCAGGGGACGCGGGTGACTACCTTTCCATGGAGTGCCCGTGACCCAATAGATTTTTTTTTTTTTGCTGTCATATGAGAGAGAGATTACCCAGAGAGCATCCCAGAGTGCCCCAGAGGTGGCTACAACACTAAACAACATGTTTAAGACACTTCCTTATGCACAGCAAAACACTTCAATGCAGTTGCGTAGCTCTAAGGTACATGCTGTTGCCTCACCAAAGAGCTTAAACACAGACAGACTCAAAGATAAAGCACTTCTCCAAGAGAGAGAGCGACAGAGGAAGAGCCACTGATAAGAGCTTGAAATCAGAGTGCAGCGAAATCAAGTTACTTCCTATCCTCGCCCATAAGAATAACATGAGAGGAACTTGAATTTAGTGCTCGCGGCGGCTCGTTAAATTATATATAGGGCTTCAGAAATTAGCATTGAAGTCCCCGATGGCGTTGGGCCGAACTGTTGTGAAATTTGGTGCCACTGTGGCAACATTAACCCTTCTTACACCACACATGAACTTTCAAGCTCTGACCTTTTTTCGCATGTGTCGATGTCTTGCTGTTTGAACAGTCGCAGCCTCCAGCGTGACGTCACAAGGTGCCATGTTTTTGCACCATTATAGATGAAGGCTGTAGACACCTTTGAGCCAAATTACGAAACTTACGTGTCGCAAAGGGAGACAATTACGGCGTTTCGGAAAGAAAGTGGTACTTCAATTGTGTTGCGCAGTGTGTTTTCTGCCTGTCGTAGTGGACAAGCGGACCTTGAAGCTATAACTACGAGGGGACTACAAAAAGTAAGCTACACATTAGCACAACAGGCCAGGTAACACTTACTGATTGTTGCACTACATTTCAAAGTGTCACACCTACATGACACTGTTTTCCAAGATAATCACCAAGTGTCTGTAAACAGCAGTCGGGACGTTCTACCAATGGTTCAGATCCTCGACAGTAGAAATTCGTTCCTTGGTCACTGAGCTATTCTAAACCTGCTGTGTGAACTCATTCATCATCGGAAAAGCGGATCAGTTCAGTTCCTCGATTACCTGGACACTCGTTTGCAGTCAATATCGATGGCCTTTCTTCCAGATCAGCGTCAACCGCGTCTTTGCGGTCTTCGTAAATCGCTGGCGCAGCTTCGCTACATCTTGACACGACACTGCATTTGGCCCACAAGAATTGTACAGTTCCACGGACTTCAGCTTTGGAGTATGTTTCCAGCTGGTGCTCGAAATCACTCTCTCACCGTGATGCCCTTTTTGTAATACTGTCTTCAGCCAACGCGCCACTCTTGCTCCACAGTAGTCTTAGTGCGGGACACCATTTGCAACTTACTCTCCTCGTACTTCATGTTCTATAGAAAACGCTGTTATTAATTATTTCTAGGTATGGTTCCAGTACTCGTGTTGTTTTGAGTAGTGGCTGTTCTTTATGTCATCTCCATCTCATCTGTTAATTCCTGGTATGACTTCGAATAGTGCTCATTTTCCCTCTGACTCGTAAACTCCTCTTCCTCTTTTACATTGAATATTTTAGAAATTTTGATGTTCGAACTTTTTTCCAACAATCTCTTTGTTAGTCCCTACATTTTCTCCTTCCGTCTACCTACTCCACCAACATTCTTACAGATACCTTCCCTTACTGTCTGTGTCTCATTCGGAACCAGCTTCTAACTTTTCAGTTTATATTCTGTAGGTTAGACCTCCTTAAATTTGTGTCCGACATGCCCCTGGGGTTTTTTCTTGTACCTCACTATGTCGCTTATATTCACTTATTCGTTAAATAGGATCTCTTTCCTTCCTCGTCTGTTTCTCTTTTTATATTCAATTACTCTTCTTTAAAACTACATTGGTGTCCAAAATTAAAGCAACAAACCGCTATGTCCCCTTCCTGAGCCTAATTCATGATATAATCATGCAAACTGTCCATACGATCGTGTTCTCACGGAACACGACATTCCGGTCAATGTACAACCATGCCAGCGATGACGTCAGGGCACCTGACAAACGAGGTAGTGCTTGCCGGGTAGCCCCACATCCACAATCGCTGTGTACACGATCACAGACGATGCAGTATGGCACAGAGAAGACGCCTGTCAGACTCTCTGCGTGGATTCCTACAGGAAGAATGGAAGCAAGGCAGTCGCAAACTGATGTGGCCCGATGGCTTAAAGCGAAACATTCTGTTGTTTATCGGATGTGGCGACAGTTTATAGAGGCCGAAACTGTATCCCAAAGACAGGAGCAGGGCCGACGATGTGTGGCATCCGAAAGAGAAACCATTATTTGGTTGCAAGGGTACAACGATACCATCTTAGTACTGCATGGTAACTGGTATCTGACCTCGCAGCATCCAGCGGTCGTGTTCTGTCAAGATAAACGCTGTACAGAAGGCTTCAGCAGAGTAGCCTTTATGTCGGGGACTTCATGTATGTCTACCTCTGAGGATTTTTCAGAAAAGGGAACGTCTAGAGAGGAGTCATCAACATGCCACCTGGACGCTCGAACAGTGGTCCAATGTTCTTCCCATAGACGAGTCCCGATTTGGTCTGGAGAGTGATTCTCGACTGATTCGCCTCTGGAGGGAACATGGAATACAATTTCTGGACCCAACCATTGTGGAAAGAGATCGATACTGAGGAAGAGCTCTAAAAGTG